>NW_024470825.1:589584-788409 GCF_017639515.1 Carcharodon carcharias | reverse complement strand
TTTTGAGGGTGTTTTCTGAGTGGGTGTGTAATCTGGATATTAGGCTATGTTTTGAGTGGTTGTGTAATCTGGATATTAGGGTCTGTTTTTGAGGGGGTGTGTGTAATCTGGATATTAGGTCTGTTTTTGAGGGGCTGTGTAATCTGGATTTTATTGCCTGTTTTTGAAGGGCGTGTGTATAATCCAGATATTATGGTCTGTTTTTGAAGGGGGTGTGCGTAATCTGGATATTATGGCCTGTTTTGAGGGATGTTTGTAATCTGGATATTAGGGTCTGTTTTTGAGGGGTTGTGTTATCTGGCTATTAGGATCTGTTTTCGAGGTGGTGTGTGTAATCTGGATATTTGGATCTGTTTTTGAAGGGGGTTTGTGTAATCTGGATATTAGGGTCTGTTTTTGAGGCGTTGTGTAATCTGAATATTATGGTCTGTTTTTGAGGGTGTGTGTGTAATCTGGATATTAGGGTCTGTTTTTGACGGGATGTGTGTTATTTGGATATTAGGGTCTGTTTTTGAGGGGTTGTGTAATCTGAATATTATGATCTGTTTTTGAGGGTGGGTGTGTAATCTGGATATTAGGGTCTGTTTTTGAGGGTGTGTGTGTAATCTGGATATTAGGGTCTGTTTTTGAGCGGTTGTGTAATCTGGATATTATGGCCTGTTTTTGAAGGGCGTGTGTATAATCTGGATATTAGGGTCTGTTTTTGAAGGGGGTGTCTGTAATCGGGGTATTAGGGTCTGTTTTTGAGGGGTTGTGTAATCTGGATATTAGGGTCTGTTTTTGAGGGGGTGTGTGTAAAATGGATATTAGGGTCTGTTTTTGAGGGGGTGTGTGTAAAATGGATATTAGGGTCTGTTTTTGATGGGGTGTGCGTAATCTGGATAATAGGGTCTTTTTTTGAGGGGTTGCGTAATCTGGATATTAGGGTCTGTTTTTGAGGGGGTGTGTGTGTTATCTAGTTATTAGGGTCTGTTTGTGAGGGGGGTTTATGTAATCTGAATATTATGGTCTGTTTTTGAGGGGATGTTTGTAATCTGGATATTATGGTCTGTTTTTGAAGGGGGTGTGTATAATCTGGATATTAGGGTCTGTTTTTGAGGGGTGTGTAATCTGTATATTAGGTTCTGTTTTTGATGGGCTGTGTGTAATCTGGATATTATGCTCTGTTTTTGAGGAGGTGTGTAATCTGGATATTAGGTTCTGATTTCGATGGGCTGTGTGTAATCTAGATATTATGCTCTGTTTTTGAGGGGGTGTGTGTAAAGTGGATATAAGTGTCTGTTTTTGAGTGGGTGTGTAATCTGGATTTTTTGCTCTGTTTTTGAGGGTGTGCATGTAATCTGGATATTAGGGTCTGTTTTTGAGCGGTTGTGTTATCTGGATATTAGGGTCTGTTTTTGAGGTGGTGTGTGTAATCTGGTAATTAGGGTCTGTTTTTGAGGGGATGTGTAATCTGTATATCTGGTTCTGATTTTGATGGGCTGTGTGTAATCTGGATATTATGCTCTGTTTTTGAGGGGGTGTGTAATCTGGATATTATGGCCTATTTTTGAGGGTGTGTGTGTAATCTGGGTATTAGGGTCTGTTTTTGAGGGGTTGTGCAATCTGGATATTAGGGTCTGTTTTTGAAGGGGGTGTGTGTAATCTGAATATTATGGTCTGTTTTTGAGGGGACGTTTATAATCTGGATATTAGGGTCTGTTTTTGAAGGGGGTGTGTAATCTGGATATTAGGGTCTGTTTATGAAGTGGGTGTGTAATCTGGATATTAGGGTCTGTTTTTGAGGGGTTGTGTAATCTGGATGTTAGGGTCTGTTTTTCAGGGGATGTGTAATCTGGATATTATGCACTGATTTTGATGGGCTGTGTGTAATCTGGATATTATGGTCTGTTTTCGAGGCGGTGTGTGTAACCTGGATAGTAGGGTCTGTTTTTCAGGGGTGTGTAATCTGTATATTAGGTTCTATTTTTGATGGGCTGTGTGTAATCTGGATATTATGGACTGTTTTTGAGTCGGTTTGTAATCTGGATATTAGGTTCTGATTTTGAGGGGGTGTGTGTAAAATGGATATAAGTGTCTATTTTTGAGTGGGTGTGTAATCTGGATATTAGGCTATGTTTTTGAGTGGTTGTGTAATCTGGATATTAGGGTCTGTTTTTGAGGGGGTGTGTGTAATCTGGATATTAGGGTCTGTTTTTGAGGGGCTGTGTAATCTGGATTTTATTGCCTGTTTTTGAAGGGCGTGTGTATAATCCAGATATTATGGTCTGTTTTTGAAGGGGGTGTGCGTAATCTGGATATTATGGCCTGTTTTTGAGGGGATGTTTGTAATCTGGATATTAGGGTCTGTTTTTGAGGGGTTGTGTTATCTGGCTATTAGGATCTGTTTTCGAGGTGGTGTGTGTAATCTGGATATTTGGATCTGTTTTTGAAGGGGGTTTGTGTAATCTGGATATTAGGGTCTGTTTTTGAGGCGTTGTGTAATCTGAATATTATGGTCTGTTTTTGAGGGTGTGTGTGTAATCTGGATATTAGGGTCTGTTTTTGACGGGATGTGTGTTATTTGGATATTAGGGTCTGTTTTTGAGGGGTTGTGTAATCTGAATATTATGATCTGTTTTTGAGGGTGGGTGTGTAATCTGGATATTAGGGTCTGTTTTTGAGGGTGTGTGTGTAATCTGGATATTAGGGTCTGTTTTTGAGGGGTTCTGTAATCTGGATATTAGGGTATGTTTTTGAGGGGTTGTGTTATCTGGATATTAGGGTCTGTTTTTGAGGGGTTGTGTAATCTGGATATTAGGGTATGTTTTTGAGGGGTTGTGTTATCTGGATATTAGGGTCTGTTTTTGAGGGGTTGTGTAATCTGTATATTATGGTCTGTTTCTGAGGGGATGTTTGTAATCTGGATATTAGGGTCTGTTTTTGAAGGGGGTGTGTGTAATCTGGATATTAGGATCTCTTTTTGAGGGGTTGTGTAATCTGGATATTAGGGTCTGTTTTTGAGGGATTGAGTTATCTTGATATTAGGGTCTGCTTTTGAGGTGGTGTGTGTAATCTGGATATTAGGGTCTGTTTTTGAGGGGTTGTGTAATCTGAATATTATGGTCTGTTTTTGAGGGTGTGTGTGTAATCTGGATATTAGGGTCTGTTTTTGACGGGATGTGTGTTATTTGGATATTAGGGTCTGTTTTTGAGGGGTTGTGCAATCTGGATATTGGGGTATGTTTTTGAGGGGTTCTGTAATCTGGATATTAGGGTATGTTTTTGAGGGGTTGTATAATCTGGGTATTAGGGTCTGTTTTTGAGTGGTTGTGTAATATGGATATTAGGGTATGTTTTTGAGGGTTTGTGTAATCTGGGTATTAGGGTCTGTTTTTGTGGCAGTGTGTGTAAGGTGGATATTAGGGTGTGTTTTTGAGTGGGGTGTAATCTGGATATGACAGTCTGTTTTTATGGGGCTATGTAGTCTGTATATAAGGTTCTGTTTTTGAGGGTGTGTGAAATCTGGATATTAGGTTATGTTTTTGAGGGGTTGTGTAATCTGGATATTAGGGTCTGTTTTTGAGGGGTTGTGTAATCTGGATATTAGGCTCTGTTTTTGATGGGCTGTGTGTAATCTAGATATTATGCTCTGTTTTTGAGGGGGTGTGTGTAAAATGGATATAAGTGTCTGTTTTTGAGTGGGTGTGTAATCTGGATTTTTTGCTCTGTTTTTGAGAGTGTGCATGTAATCTGGATATTAGGGTCTGTTTTTGAGCGGTTGTGTAATCTGGATATTATGGCCTGTTTTTGAAGGGCGTGTGTATAATCTGGATATTAGGGTCTGTTTTTGAAGGGGGTGTCGGTAATCGGGATATTAGGGTCTTTTTTTGAGGGGTTGTGTAATCTGGATATTAGGGTCTGTTTTTGAGGGGGTGTGTGTAAAATGGATATTAGGGTCTGTTTTTGAGGGGGTGTGTGTAAAATGGATATTAGGGTCTGTTTTTGATGGGGTGTGCGTAATCTGGATAATAGGGTCTTTTTTTGAGGGGTTCTGTAATCTGGATATTAGGGTATGTTTTTGAGGGGTTGCGTAATCTGGATATTAGGGTCTGTTTTTGAAGGGGTGTGTGTGTTATCTAGTTATTAGGGTCTGTTTGTGAGGGGGGTTTATGTAATCTGAATATTATGGTCTGTTTTTGAGGGGATGTTTGTAATCTGGATATTATGGTCTGTTTTTGAAGGGGGTGTGTATAATCTGGATATTAGGGTGTGTTTTTGAGGGGGTGTGTAATCTGTATATTAGGTTCTGATTTCGATGGGCTGTGTGTAATCTGGATATTATGCTCTGTTTTTGAGGGGGTGTGTAATCTGGATATTATGCTCTGTTTTTGAGGGGGTGTGTAATCTGGATTTTTTGCTCTGTTTTTGAGGGTGTGCATGTAATCTGGATATTAGGGTCTGTTTTTGAGCGGTTGTGTTATCTGGATATTAGGGTCTGTTTTTGAGGTGGTGTGTGTAATCTGGTAATTAGGGTCTGTTTTTGAGGGGGTGTGTGTAAAATGGATATTAGGGTCTGTTTTTGAGGGGGTGTGTGTAAAATGGATATTAGGGTCTGTTTTTGATGGGGTGTGTGTAAAGTGGATATAAGTGTCTGTTTTTGAGTGGGTGTGTAATCTGGATTTTTTGCTCTGTTTTTGAGGGTGTGCATGTAATCTGGATATTAGGGTCTGTTTTTGAGCGGTTGTGTTATCTGGATATTAGGGTCTGTTTTTGAGGTGGTGTGTGTAATCTGGTAATTAGGGTCTGTTTTTGAGGGGATGTGTAATCTGTATATCTGGTTCTGATTTTGATGGGCTGTGTGTAATCTGGATATTATGCTCTGTTTTTGAGGGGGTGTGTAATCTGGATATTATGGCCTATTTTTGAGGGTGTGTGTGTAATCTGGGTATTAGGGTCTGCTTTTGAGGGGTTGTGCAATCTGGATATTAGGGTCTGTTTTTGAAGGGGGTGTGTGTAATCTGAATATTATGGTCTGTTTTTGAGGGGACGTTTATAATCTGGATATTAGGGTCTGTTTTTGAAGGGGGTGTGTAATCTGGATATTAGGGTCTGTTTATGAAGTGGGTGTGTAATCTGGATATTAGGGTCTGTTTTTGAGGGGATGTTTATAATCTGGATATTAGGGTCTGTTTTTGAAGGGGGTGTGTAATCTGGATATTAGGGTCTGTTTATGAAGTGGGTGTGTAATCTGGATATTAGGGTCTGTTTATGAAGTGGGTGTGTAATCTGGATATTAGGGTCTGTTTTTGAGGGGTTGTGTAATCTGGATGTTAGGGTCTGTTTTTCAGGGGATGTGTAATCTGGATATTATGCACTGATTTTGATGGGCTGTGTGTAATCTGGATATTATGGTCTGTTTTCGAGGCGGTGTGTGTAACCTGGATAGTAGGGTCTGTTTTTGAGGGGTGTGTAATCTGTATATTAGGTTCTATTTTTGATGGGCTGTGTGTAATCTGGATATTATGGACTGTTTTTGAGTTGGTTTGTAATCTGGATATTAGGTTCTGATTTTGAGGGGGTGTGTGTAAAATGGATATAAGTGTCTATTTTTGAGTGGGTGTGTAATCTGGATATTAGGCTATGTTTTTGAGTGGTTGTGTAATCTGGATATTAGGGTCTGTTTTTGAGGGGGTGTGTGTAATCTGGATATTTGGGTCTGTTTTTGAGGGGCTGTGTAATCTGGATTTTATTGCCTGTTTTTGAAGGGCGTGTGTATAATCCGGATATTATGGTCTGTTTTTGAAGGGGGTGTGCGTAATCTGGATATTATGGCCTGTTTTTGAGGGGATGTTTGTAATCTGGATATTAGGGTCTGTTTTTGAGGGGTTGTGTTATCTGGATATTAGGATCTGTTTTCGAGGTGGTGTGGGTAATCTGGATATTTGGGTCTGTGTTTGAAGGGGGTTTGTGTAATCTGGATATTAGGGTCTGTTTTTGAGGCGTTGTGTAATCTGAATATTATGGTCTGTTTTTGAGGGGTTGTGTTATCTGGATATTAGGATCTGTTTTCGAGGTGGTGTGGGTAATCTGGATATTTGGGTCTGTTTTTGAAGGGGGTTTGTGTAATCTGGATATTAGGGTCTGTTTTTGAGGCGTTGTGTAATCTGAATATTATGGTCTGTTTTTGAGGGTGTGTGTGTAATCTGGATATTAGGGTCTGTTTTTGACGGGATGTGTGTTATTTGGATATTAGGGTCTGTTTTTGAGGGGTTGTGTAATCTGAATATTATGATCTGTTTTTGAGGGTGGGTGTGTAATCTGGATATTAGGGTCTGTTTTTGAGGGTGTGTGTGTAATCTGGATATTAGGGTCTGTTTTTGAGGGGTTCTGTAATCTGGATATTAGGGTATGTTTTTGAGGGGTTGTGTTATCTGGATATTAGGGTCTGTTTTTGAGGGGTTGTGTAATCTGGATATTAGGGTATGTTTTTGAGGCGTTGTGTAATCTGAATTTTATGGTCTGTTTTTGAGGGGTTGTGTTATCTGGATATTAGGATCTGTTTTCGAGGTGGTGTGGGTAATCTGGATATTTGGGTCTGTTTTTGAAGGGGGTGTGCGTAATCTGGATATTATGGCCTGTTTTTGAGGGGATGTTTGTAATCTGGATATTAGGGTCTGTTTTTGAGGGGTTGTGTTATCTGGATATTAGGATCTGTTTTCGAGGTGGTGTGGGTAATCTGGATATTTGGGTCTGTTTTTGAAGGGGGTTTGTGTAATCTGGATATTAGGGTCTGTTTTTTGAGGCGTTGTGTAATCTGAATATTATGGTCTGTTTTTGAGGGTGTGTGTGTAATCTGGATATTAGGGTCTGTTTTTGACGGGATGTGTGTTATTTGGATATTAGGGTCTGTTTTTGAGGGGTTGTGTAATCTGAATATTATGATCTGTTTTTGAGGGTGGGTGTGTAATCTGGATATTAGGGTCTGTTTTTGAGGGTGTGTGTGTAATCTGGATATTAGGGTCTGTTTTTGAGGGGTTCTGTAATCTGGATATTAGGGTATGTTTTTGAGGGGTTGTGTTATCTGGATATTAGGGTCTGTTTTTGAGGGGTTGTGTAATCTGGATATTAGGGTATGTTTTTGAGGGGTTGTGTTATCTGGATATTAGGGTCTGTTTTTGAGGGGTTGTGTAATCTGGATATTAGGGTCTGTTTTTGAGGATTGAGTTATCTTGATATTAGGGTCTGTTTTTGAGGTGGTGTGTGTAATCTGGATATTAGGGTCTGTTTTTGAGGTGGTGTGTGTGATCTGGATATTAGGGTCTGTTTTTGAGGGGTTGTGTAATCTGAATATTATGATCTGTTTTTGAGGGTGTGTGTGTAATCTGGATATTAGGGGTATGTTTTTGAGGGGTTCTGTAATCTGGATATTAGGGTATGTTTTTGAGGGGTTGTATAATCTGGATATTAGGGTCTGTTTTTGTGGCAGTGTGTTTAAGGTGGATATTAGGGTGTGTTTTTGAGTGGGGTGTAATATGGATATGACAGTCTGTTTTTATGGGGCTATGTAGTCTGTATATAAGGTTCTGTTTTTGAGGGTGTGTGTAATATGAATATTAGTGTCTATTTTTGAGGGGGTTTGTAATCTGGATATTATGCTCTGTTTTTGAGGGGGTGTGTGTAAAATGGATATAAGTGTCTGTTTTTGAGGGGTTGTGTAATCTGGATATTAGGCTCTGTTTTTGAGGGGGTGTGTGTAAAATGGATATAAGTGTCTGTTTTTGAGGGGTTGTGTAATCTGGATATTAGGCTCTGTTTTTGATGGGCTGTGTGTGATCTAGATATTATGCTCTGTTTTTGAGGGGGTGTGTGTAAAATGGATATAAGTGTCTGTTTTTGAGTGGGTGTGTAATCTGGATTTTATGCTCTGTTTTTGAGGGTGTGCATGTAATCTGGATATTAGGGTCTGTTTTTGATGGGCTGTGTGTAATCTAGATATTATGCTCTGTTTTTGAGGGGGTGTGTGTAAAATGGATATAAGTGTCTGTTTTTGAGTGGGTGTGTAATCTGGATTTTTTGCTCTGTTTTTGATGGTGTGCTTGTAATCTGGATATTAGGGTCTGTTTTTGAGCGGTTGTGTAATCTGGATATTATGGCCTGTTTTTGAGAGGATGTGTGTAACCTGGATATTAGGGTCTGTTTTTGAGGGGCTGTGTAATCTGGATATTATGGTCTGTTTTTGAAGGGCGTGTGTATAATCTGGATATTAGGGTCTGTTTTTGAAGGGGGTGTGTGTAATCTGGATATTAGGGTCTGTTTTTGAGGGGTTGTGTAATCTGAATATTAGGGTCTGTTTTTGAGGGGTTGTGTTATCTGGATATTAGGGTCTGTTTTTGAAGGGTGTTTGTGTAATCTGAATATTATGGTCTGTTTTTGAAGGGGGTGTGTGTAATCTGGATATTATGGCCTGTTTTTGAGGGGATGTTTGTAATCTGGATATTAGGGTCTGTTTTTGAGGGGTTGTGTTATCTGGATATTAGGATCTGTTTTCGAGGTGGTGTGTGTAATCTGAATATTATGGTCTGTTTTTGAGGGTGTGTGTAATCTGGATATTAGGGTCTGTTTTTGACGGGATGTGTGTTATTTGGATATTAGAGTCTGTTTTTGAGGGGTTGTGTAATCTGAATATTATGATCTGTTTTTGAGGGTGGGTGTGTAATCTGGATATTAGGGTCTGTTTCTGAGGGTGTGTGTGTAATCTGGATATTAGGGTCTGTTTTTGAGGGGTTCTGTAATCTGGATATTAGGGTATGTTTTTGAGGGGTTGTGTTATCTGGATATTAGGGTCTGTTTTTGAGGGGTTGTGTAATCTGGATATTAGGGTATGTTTTTGAGGGGTTGTGTTATCTGGATATTAGGGTCTGTTTTTGAGGGGTTGTGTATTCTGGATATTATGGTCAGTTTCTGAGGGGATGTTTGTAATCTGGATATTAGGGTCTGTTTTTGAAGGGGGTCTGTGTAATCTGGATATTAGGATCTCTTTTTGAAGGGGGTGTGTGTAATCTGGATATTAGGGTCTGTTTTTGATGGGTTGTGTAATCTGGATATTAGGGTCTGTTTTTGAGGGATTGAGTTATCTTGATATTAGGGTCTGTTTTTGAGGTGGTGTGTGTGATCTGGATATTAGGGTCTGTTTTTGAGGGGTTGTGTAATCTGAATATTATGATCTGTTTTTGAGGGTGTGTGTGTAATCTGGATATTAGGGTCTGTTTTTGATGGGATGTATGTTATTTGGATATTAGGGTCTGTTTTTGAGGGGTTGTGTAATCTGGATATTGGGGTATGTTTTTGAGGGGTTCTGTAATCTGGATATTAGGGTATGTTTTTGAGTGGTTGTGTAATATGGATATTAGGGTATGTTTTTGAGGGTTTGTGTAATCTGGATATTAGGGTCTGTTTTTGTGGCAGTGTGTGTAAGTTGGATATTAGGGTGTGTTTTTGAGTGGGGTGTAATCTGGATATGACAGTCTGTTTTTATGGGGCTATGTAGTCTGTATATAAGGTTCTGTTTTTGAGGGTGTGTGTAATATGAATATTAGTGTCTATTTTTGAGGGGGTTTGTAATCTGGATATTATGCTCTGTTTTTGAGGGGGTGTGTGTAAAATGGATATAAGTGTCTGTTTTTGAGTGGGTGTGTAATCTGGATTTTTTGCTCTGTTTTTGATGGTGTGCTTGTAATCTGGATATTAGGGTCTGTTTTTGAGCGGTTGTGTAATCTGGATATTATGGCCTGTTTTTGAGAGGATGTGTGTAACCTGGATATTAGGGTCTGTTTTTGAGGGGCTGTGTAATCTGGATATTATGGTCTGTTTTTGATGGGCGTGTGTATAATCTGGATATTAGGGTCTGTTTTTGAAGGGGGTGTGTGTAATCTGGATATTAGGGTCTGTTTTTGAGGGGTTGTGTAATCTGAATATTAGGGTCTGTTTTTGAGGGGTTGTGTTATCTGGATATTAGGGTCAGTTCTTGAGGTGGTGTGTGTACTCTGCATATTAGGGTCTGTTTTTGAGGGGTTGTGCAATCTGGATATTAGGGTCTGTTTTTGAAGGGGGTTTGTGTAATCTGAATATTATGGTCTGTTTTTGAAGGGCGTGTGTATAATCTGGATATTAGGGTCTGGGGGTGTGTGTCATCTGGATATTAGGGTCTGTTTTTGAGGGGTTGTGTAATCTGGATATTAGGGTATGTTTTTGAGGGGTTGTGTTATCTGGATATTAGGGTCTGTTTTTGAGGGGTTGTTTAATCTGGATATTATGGTCTGTTTCTGAGGGGATGTTTGTAATCTGGATATTAGGGTCTGTTTTTGAAGGGGGTGTGTGTAATCTGGATATTAGGATCTCTTTTTGAAGGGGGTGTGTGTAATCTGGATATTAGGGTCTGTTTTTGAAGGGTGTGTCTGTAATCGGGATATTAGGGTCTGTTTTTGAGGGGTTGTGTAATCTGGATATTAGGGTCTGTTTTTGAGGGGTTGTTTTATCTGGATATTAGGGTCTGTTTTTGAAGTGGTGTGTGTAATCTGGATATTAGGGTCTGTTTTTGAGGGGATGTTTGTAGTCTGGATATTATGGTCTGTTTTTGAAGTGGGTGTGTATAATCTGGATATTATAGTCTGGTTTTGAAGGTGGTGTGTGTATTCTGGAAATTAGGGTCTGGTTTTGAAGAGGATGTGTGTAACTGGATATTATGCTCTGTTTTTGAGGGTGTGTATAATATGGATATTATGGCCTATTTTTGAGGGGGTGTGTGTAATCTGGATAATAGGGTCTGTTTTTGAGGGCTTGTTTGTAATCTGGATATTAGGGTCTGTTTTTGAAGGTGGTGTGTGTAATCTGTATATTAGGTTCTGATTTTGATGGGCTGTGTGTAATCTGGATATTATGGTCTGTTTTTGAGGGTGTGTGTGTAATCAGGATATTAGGTTCTGTTTTTGAAGGTGGTGTGTGTAATCTGTATATTAGGTTCTGATTTTGATGGGCTGTGTGTAATCTGGATATTATGCTCTGTTTTTGAGGGGGTGTGTGTCATCTGGATATTGCGGCCTATTTTTGAGGGAGTGTGTGTAATCTGGATGTTAGGGTCTGTTTTTGAGGGGTGTGTAATCTGTATATTAGGTTCTGATTTTGATGGGCTGTGTGTAATCTGGATATTATGCTCTGTTTTTGAGGGGGTGTGTAATCTGGATATTATGGTCTGTTTTTGAGGGTGTGTGTGTAATCAGGATATTAGGTTCTGTTTTTGAGGGGGCGTGTGTAATCTGGATATTAGGGTCTGTTTTTGAGGGGGCGTGTGTAATCTGGATATTAGGCTATGTTTTTGAGGGGTTGTGTAATCTGGATATTAGGCGCTGTTTTTTAGGTAGTGTGTGTAATCTGGATATTAGGTGCTGTTTTTTAGGTAGTGTGTGTAATCTGGATATTAGGCGCTGTTTTTTAGGTAGTGTGTGTAATCTGGATATTATGGCCTGTTTTTGAGGGGATGTGTGTAACCTGGATTTAGGGTCTGTTATTGAGGGGCTGTGTAATCTGGATATTATGGTCTGTTTTTGAAGGGCGTGTGTATAATCTGGATATTAGGGTCTGTTTTTGAAGGGGGTGTGTGTATAATCTGGATATTAGGGTCTGTTTTTGAAGGGGGTGTGTATAATCTGGATATTAGGGTCTGTTTTTGAGGGGTGTGTAATCTGTATATTAGGTTCTGATTTTGATGGGCTGTGTGTAATCTGGATATTATGGTCTGTTTTTGAAGGGCGTGTGTATAATCTGGATATTAGGGTCTGTTTTTGAGGGGTGTGTAATCTGTATATTAGGTTCTGATTTTGATGGGCTGTGTGTAATCTGGATATTATGGTCTGTTTTTGAAGGGCGTGTGTATAATCTGGATATTAGGGTCTGTTTTTGAAGGGGGTGTGTGTATAATCTGGATATTAGGGTCTGTTTTTGAGGGAGTGTGTAATCTGGATATTATGGTCTGTTTTTGAGGGTGTGTGTGTAATCTGTATATTAGGTTCTGATTTTGATGGGCTGTGTGTAATCTGGATATTATGCTCTGTTTTTGAGGGAGTGTGTAATCTGGATATTATGGTCTGTTTTTGAGGGTGTGTGTGTAATCAGGATATTAGGTTCTGTTTTTGAGGGGTTGTGTAATCTGGATATTATGGCCTGTTTTTGAGGGGATATGTGTAACCTGGATATTAGGTTCTGATTTTAATGGGCTGTGCGTAATCTGGATATTATGCTCAGTTTTTGAGGGGGTGTGTAATCTGGATATTATGCTCTGTTTTTGAGGGGGTGTGTAATCTGGATATTATGGTCTGTTTTTGAGGGGATGTTTGTAATCTGCATATTATGGTCTGTTTTTGACAGGGGTGTGTATAATCTGGATATTAGGGTCTGTTTTTGAAGGGGGTGTGTGTAATCTGGAGATGAGGGGCTTTTCTTGATGGGTTGTGTAATCTTGATATTAGGGTCTGTTTTTGAGGGGTTGTGTTGTCTGGATATTAGGGTCTGTTTTTGAGGGGTTGTGTAATCTGGATATTAGGGTATGTTTTTGAGGGGTTCTGTAATCTGGATATTAGGGTATGTTTTAAAGGGGTTGTGTAATCTGGATATTAGGATCTGTTTTTGAAGGGGGTTTGTGTAATCTGAATATTATGGTCTGTTTTGAGGGGATGTTTGTAATCTGGATATTAGGGTCTGTTTTTGAAGGGGGTGTATATAATCTGGATATTAGGGTCTGTTTTTGAGGGGTTGTGTTATCTGGATATTAGGGTTTGTTTTTGAGGGGTTGTGTTATCTGGATATTAGGGTCTGTGTTTGAGGTTGTGTGTGTAATCTGGATATTAGTGTCTGTTTTTGAGTGGTTGTGTAATCTGGACATTAGGGTATGTTTTTGAGTGGTCGTGTAATCTGGATATTAGTGTCTGTTTTTGAGTGGTTGTGTAATCTGGACATTAGGGTATGTTTTTGAGGGGTTGTGTACTCTGGATATCAGGCTGTGTTTTTGAGGGGTTGTGTAATCTGCATATTAGGGTTTGTTTTTGAGTGGTTGTGTAATCTGGATATTAGGGTCTGTTTTTGAGGGGTCGTGTAATCTGGATATTAGGGTCTGTTTTTGAGGGGTTGTGTAATCTGGATATTAGGGTCTGTTTTTGAGGGTTTGTGTTATCTGAATATTAGGGTCTGTTTTTGAGGGTTTGTGTAATCTGGATATTAGGGTCTGTTTTTGAGGTGGTGTGTGTAATCTGGATATTAGGTTCTGATTTTAATGGGCTGTGTGTAATCTGGATATTATGCTCAGTTTTTGAGGGGGTGTGTAATCTGGATATTATGCTCTGTTTTTGAGGGGGTGTGTAATCTGGATGTTATGGTCTGTTTTTGAAGGGGGTGTATATAATCTGGAAATTAGGGTCTGTTTTTGAGGGGTTGTGTAATCTGGATATTAGGGTATGTTTTTGAGGGGTTCTGTAATCTGGATATTAGGGTATGTTTTAGTGGGGTTGTGTAATCTGGATATTACGGTCTGTTTTTGAAGGGGGTTTGCGTAATCTGAATATTATGGTCTGTTTTTGAGGGGTTGTGTTATCTGGATATTAGGGTCTGCTTTTGAGGTGGTGTGTGTAATCTGGATATTAGGGTCTGTTTTTGAAGGGGGTTTGCGTAATCTGAATATTATGGTCTGTTTTAGAGGGGTTGTGTAATCTGGATATTAGAGTCTGTTTTTGAGGGGTGTGTAATCTGTATATTAGGTTCTGATTTTGATGGGCTGTGTGTAATCTGGATATTATGCTCTGTTTTTGAGGGGGTGTGTGTCATCTGGATATTGCGGCCTATTTTTGAGGGAGTGTGTGTAATCTGGATATTAGGGTCTGTTTTTGAGGGGTGTGTAATCTGTATATTAGGTTCTGATTTTGATGGGCTGTGTGTAATCTGGATATTATGCTCTGTTTTTGAGGGGGTGTGTAATCTGGATATTATGGTCTGTTTTTGAGGGTGTGTGTGTAATCAGGATATTAGGTTCTGTTTTTGAGGGGGCATGTATAATCTGGATATTAGGGTCTGTTTTTGAGGGGGCGTGTGTAATCTGGATATTAGGCTATGTTTTTGAGGGGTTGTGTAATCTGGATATTAGGCGCTGTTTTTTAGGTAGTGTGTGTAATCTGGATATTAGGCGCTGTTTTTTAGGTAGTGTGTGTAATCTGGATATTAGGCGCTGTTTTTTAGGTAGTGTGTGTAATCTGGATATTATGGCCTGTTTTTGAGGGGATGTGTGTAACCTGGATTTAGGGTCTGTTATTGAGGGGCTGTGTAATCTGGATATTATGGTCTGTTTTTGAAGGGCGTGTGTATAATCTGGATATTAGGGTCTGTTTTTGAAGGGGGTGTGTGTATGATCTGGATATTAGGGTCTGTTTTTGAAGGGGGTGTGTATAATCTGGATATTAGGGTCTGTTTTTGAGGGGTGTGTAATCTGTATATTAGGTTCTGATTTTGATGGGCTGTGTGTAATCTGGATATTATGCTCTGTTTTTTAGGTAGTGTGTGTAATCTGGATATTATGGCCTGTTTTTGAGGGGATGTGTGTAACCTGGATTTAGGGTCTGTTATTGAGGGGCTGTGTAATCTGGATATTATGGTCTGTTTCTGAAGGGCCTGTGTATAATCTGGATATTAGGGTCTGTTTTTGAAGGGGGTGTGTGTATGATCTGGATATTAGGGTCTGTTTTTGAAGGGGGTGTGTATAATCTGGATATTAGGGTCTGTTTTTGAGGGGTGTGTAATCTGTATATTAGGTTCTGATTTTGATGGGCTGTGTGTAATCTGGATATTATGCTCTGTTTTTGAGGGAGTGTGTAATCTGGATATTATGGTCTGTTTTTGAGGGTGTGTGTGTAATCAGGATATTAGGTTCTGTTTTTGAGGGGTTGTGTAATCTGGATATTATGGCCTGTTTTTGAGGGGATATGTGTAACCTGGATATTAGGTTCTGATTTTAATGGGCTGTGCGTAATCTGGATATTATGCTCAGTTTTTGAGGGGGTGTGTAATCTGGATATTATGCTCTGTTTTCGAGGGGGTGTGTAATCTGGATATTATGGTCTGTTTTTGAGGGGATGTTTGTAATCTGCATATTATGGTCTGTTTTTGACAGGGGTGTGTATAATCTGGATATTAGGGTCTGTTTTTGAAGGGGGTGTGTGTAATCTGGAGATGAGGGGCTTTTCTTGATGGGTTGTGTAATCTTGATATTAGGGTCTGTTTTTGAGGGGTTGTGTTGTCTGGATATTAGGGTCTGTTTTTGAGGGGTTTTCTAATCTGGATATTAGGGTATGTTTTTGAGGGGTTCTGTAATCTGGATATTAGGGTATGTTTTAAAGGGGTTGTGTAATCTGGATATTAGGATCTGTTTTTGAAGGGGGTTTGTGTAATCTGAATATTATGGTCTGTTTTGAGGGGATGTTTGTAATCTGGATATTAGGGTCTGTTTTTGAAGGGGGTGTATATAATCTGGATATTAGGGTCTGTTTTTGAGGGGTTGTGTTATCTGGATATTAGGGTTTGTTTTTGAGGGGTTGTGTTATCTGGATATTAGGGTCTGTGTTTGAGGTTGTGTGTGTAATCTGGATATTAGTGTCTGTTTTTGAGTGGTTGTGTAATCTGGACATTAGGGTATGTTTTTGAGTGGTCGTGTAATCTGGATATTAGTGTCTGTTTTTGAGTGGTTGTGTAATCTGGACATTAGGGTATGTTTTTGAGGGGTTGTGTACTCTGGATATCAGGCTGTGTTTTTGAGGGGTTGTGTAATCTGCATATTAGGGTTTGTTTTTGAGTGGTTGTGTAATCTGGATATTAGGGTCTGTTTTTGAGGGGTCGTGTAATCTGGATATTAGGGTCTGTTTTTGAGGGGTTGTGTAATCTGGATATTAGGGTCTGTTTTTGAGGGTTTGTGTTATCTGAATATTAGGGTCTGTTTTTGAGGGTTTGTGTAATCTGGATATTAGGGTCTGTTTTTGAGGGGTTGTGTTATCTGGATATTAGGGTATGTTTTTGAGGGGTTGTGTACTCTGGATATCAGGCTGTGTTTTTGAGGGGTTGTGTAATCTGCATATTAGGGTTTGTTTTTGAGTGGTTGTGTAATCTGGATATTAGGGTCTGTTTTTGAGGGGTCGTGTAATCTGGATATTAGGGTCTGTTTTTGAGGGGTTGTGTAATCTGGATATTAGGGTCTGTTTTTGAGGGTTTGTGTTATCTGAATATTAGGGTCTGTTTTTGAGGGTTTGTGTAATCTGGATATTAGGGTCTGTTTTTGAGGGGTTGTGTTATCTGGATATTAGGGTCTGTTTTTGAGGTGGTGTGTGTAATCTGGATATTAGGTTCTGATTTTAATGGGCTGTGTGTAATCTGGATATTATGCTCAGTTTTTGAGGGGGTGTGTAATCTGGATATTATGCTCAGTTTTTGAGGGGGTGTGTAATCTGGATATTGTGGTCTGTTTTTGAGGGGATGTTTGTAATCTGCATATTATGATCTGTTTTTGTCGGGGGTGTGTATAATCTGGATATTAGGGTCTGTTTTTGAAGGGGGTGTGTGTAATCTGGAGATGAGGGTCTGTTTTTGACGGGTTGTGTAATCTGGATATTATGGTCAGTTTTTGAGGGGGTTGTGTTATCTGGATATTAGGGTCTGTCTTTGAGGTGTTGTGTGTAATCTGGATATTAGAGTCTGTTTTTGAGGGGTTGTGTAATCTGGATATTAGGGTATGTTTTTGAGGGGTTCTGTAATCTGGATATTAGGGTATGTTTTAGAGGGGTTGTGTAATCTGGATATTAGGGTCTGTTTTTGAGGGGTGGTGTTATCAGGATATTAGGGTCTGTTTTTGAGATGGTGTGTGTAATCTGGATATTAGGTTCTGATTTTAATGGGCTGTGTGTAATCTGGATATTATGCTCAGTTTTTGAGGGGGTGTGTAATCTGGATATTATGCTCTGTTTTTGAGGGGGTGTGTAATCTGGATGTTATGGTCTGTTTTTGAAGGGGGTGTATATAATCTGGAAATTAGGGTCTGTTTTTGAGGGGTTGTGTAATCTGGATATTAGGGTATGTTTTTGAGGGGTTCTGTAATCTGGATATTAGGGTATGTTTTAGTGGGGTTGTGTAATCTGGATATTACGGTCTGTTTTTGAAGGGGGTTTGCGTAATCTGAATATTATGGTCTGTTTTTGAGGGGTTGTGTTATCTGGATATTAGGGTCTGCTTTTGAGGTGGTGTGTGTAATCTGGATATTAGGGTCTGTTTTTGAGGGTTTGTGTAATCTGGATATTAGGTTATGTTTTAGAGGGGTTGTGTAATCTGGATATTAGAGTCTGTTTTTGAGGGGTGTGTAATCTGTATATTAGGTTCTGATATTGATGGGCTGTGTGTAATCTGGATATTATGCTCTGTTTTTGAGGGGGTGTGTGTCATCTGGATATTGCGGCCTATTTTTGAGGGAGTGTGTGTAATCTGGATATTAGGGTCTGTTTTTGAGGGGTGTGTAATCTGGATATTAGGGTCTGTTTTTGAGGAGGTGTGTAATCTGTATATTAGGTTCTGATTTTGATGGGCTGTGTGTAATCTGGATATTATGCTCTGTTTTTGAGGGTGTGTGTGTAATCTGGATATTAGGTTCTGTTTTTGAGGGGGCGTGTGTAATCTGGATATTAGGGTCTGTTTTTGAGGGGGCATGTGTAATCTGTATATTAGGCTATGTTTTTGAGGGGTTGTGTAATCTGGATATTAGGCTATGTTTTTGAGGGGTTGTGTAATCTGGATATTAGGCGATGTTTTTTAGGTAGTGTGTGTAATCTGGATATTAGGCGCTGTTTTTTAGGTAGTGTGTGTAATCTGGATATTAGGCGCTGTTTTTTAGGTAGTGTGTGTAATCTGGATATTAGGGTCTGTTTTTGAGGGGTTGTGTAATTTGGATATTAGGGTATGTTTTTGAGGGGTTCTGTAATCTGGATATTAGGGTATGTTTTAAAGGGGTTGTGTAATCTGGATATTAGGATCTGTTTTTGAAGGGGGTTTGTGTAATCTGAATATTATGGTCTGTTTTGAGGGGATGTTTGTAATCTGGATATTAGGGTCTGTTTTTGAAGGGGGTGTATATAATCTGGATATTAGGGTCTGTTTTTGAGGGGTTGTGTTATCTGGATATTAGGGTTTGTTTTGAGGGGTTGTGTTATCTGGATATTAGGGTCTGTGTTTGAGGTTGTGTGTGTAATCTGGATATTAGTGTCTGTTTTTGAGTGGTTGTGTAATCTGGACATTAGGGTATGTTTTTGAGTGGTCGTGTAATCTGGATATTAGTGTCTGTTTTTGAGTGGTTGTGTAATCTGGACATTAGGGTATGTTTTTGAGGGGTTGTGTACTCTGGATATCAGGCT
The DNA here is from genome assembly GCF_017639515.1 of Carcharodon carcharias. Taxonomy (NCBI): domain Eukaryota; kingdom Metazoa; phylum Chordata; class Chondrichthyes; order Lamniformes; family Lamnidae; genus Carcharodon; species Carcharodon carcharias. The sequence continues at coordinate 769,948 of NW_024470825.1, read as the reverse complement.
GTGTTTTTGAGGGGTTGTGTAATCTGCATATTAGGGTTTGTTTTTGAGTGGTTGTGTAATCTGGATATTAGGGTCTGTTTTTGAGGGGTCGTGTAATCTGGATATTAGGGTCTGTTTTTGAGGGGTTGTGTAATCTGGATATTAGGGTCTGTTTTTGAGGGTTTGTGTTATCTGAATATTAGGGTCTGTTTTTGAGGGTTTGTGTAATCTGGATATTAGGTTCTGTTTTTGAGGGGGCGTGTGTAATCTGGATATTAGGGTCTGTTTTTGAGGGGGCGTGTGTAATCTGGATATTAGGCTATGTTTTTGAGGGGTTGTGTAATCTGGATATTAGGCGCTGTTTTTTAGGTAGTGTGTGTAATCTGGATATTAGGCGCTGTTTTTTAGGTAGTGTGTGTAATCTGGATATTAGGCGCTGTTTTTTAGGTAGTGTGTGTAATCTGGATATTATGGCCTGTTTTTGAGGGGATGTGTGTAACCTGGATTTAGGGTCTGTTATTGAGGGGCTGTGTAATCTGGATATTATGGTCTGTTTTTGAAGGGCGTGTGTATAATCTGGATATTAGGGTCTGTTTTTGAAGGGGGTGTGTGTATGATCTGGATATTAGGGTCTGTTTTTGAAGGGGGTGTGTATAATCTGGATATTAGGGTCTGTTTTTGAGGGGTGTGTAATCTGTATATTAGGTTCTGATTTTGATGGGCTGTGTGTAATCTGGATATTATGCTCTGTTTTTGAGGGAGTGTGTAATCTGGATATTATGGTCTGTTTTTGAGGGTGTGTGTGTAATCAGGATATTAGGTTCTGTTTTTGAGGGGTTGTGTAATCTGGATATTATGGCCTGTTTTTGAGGGGATATGTGTAACCTGGATATTAGGTTCTGATTTTAATGGGCTGTGCGTAATCTGGATATTATGCTCAGTTTTTGAGGGGGTGTGTAATCTGGATATTATGCTCTGTTTTCGAGGGGGTGTGTAATCTGGATATTATGGTCTGTTTTTGAGGGGATGTTTGTAATCTGCATATTATGGTCTGTTTTTGACAGGGGTGTGTATAATCTGGATATTAGGGTCTGTTTTTGAAGGGGGTGTGTGTAATCTGGAGATGAGGGTCTTTTTTGATGGGTTGTGTAATCTTGATATTAGGGTCTGTTTTTGAGGGGTTGTGTTGTCTGGATATTAGGGTCTGTTTTTGAGGGGTTGTGTAATCTGGATATTAGGGTATGTTTTTGAGGGGTTCTGTAATCTGGATATTAGGGTATGTTTTAAAGGGGTTGTGTAATCTGGATATTAGGATCTGTTTTTGAAGGGGGTTTGTGTAATCTGAATATTATGGTCTGTTTTGAGGGGATGTTTGTAATCTGGATATTAGGGTCTGTTTTTGAAGGGGGTGTATATAATCTGGATATTAGGGTCTGTTTTTGAGGGGTTGTGTTATCTGGATATTAGGGTTTGTTTTTGAGGGGTTGTGTTATCTGGATATTAGGGTCTGTGTTTGAGGTTGTGTGTGTAATCTGGATATTAGTGTCTGTTTTTGAGTGGTTGTGTAATCTGGACATTAGGGTATGTTTTTGAGTGGTCGTGTAATCTGGATATTAGTGTCTGTTTTTGAGTGGTTGTGTAATCTGGACATTAGGGTATGTTTTTGAGGGGTTGTGTACTCTGGATATCAGGCTGTGTTTTTGAGGGGTTGTGTAATCTGCATATTAGGGTTTGTTTTTGAGTGGTTGTGTAATCTGGATATTAGGGTCTGTTTTTGAGGGGTCGTGTAATCTGGATATTAGGGTCTGTTTTTGAGGGGTTGTGTAATCTGGATATTAGGGTCTGTTTTTGAGGGTTTGTGTTATCTGAATATTAGGGTCTGTTTTTGAGGGTTTGTGTAATCTGGATATTAGGGTCTGTTTTTGAGGGGTTGTGTTATCTGGATATTAGGGTCTGTTTTTGAGGTGGTGTGTGTAATCTGGATATTAGGTTCTGATTTTAATGGGCTGTGTGTAATCTGGATATTATGCTCAGTTTTTGAGGGGGTGTGTAATCTGGATATTATGCTCAGTTTTTGAGGGGGTGTGTAATCTGGATATTGTGGTCTGTTTTTGAGGGGATGTTTGTAATCTGCATATTATGATCTGTTTTTGACGGGGGTGTGTATAATCTGGATATTAGGGTCTGTTTTTGAAGGGGGTGTGTGTAATCTGGAGATGAGGGTGTGTTTTTGACGGGTTGTGTAATCTGGATATTATGGTCAGTTTTTGAGGGGGTTGTGTTATCTGGATATTAGGGTCTGTCTTTGAGGTGTTGTGTGTAATCTGGATATTAGAGTCTGTTTTTGAGGGGTTGTGCAATCTGGATATTAGGGTATGTTTTTGAGGGGTTCTGTAATCTGGATATTAGGGTATGTTTTAGAGGGGTTGTGTAATCTGGATATTAGGGTCTGTTTTTGAGGGGTTGTGTTATCTGGATATTAGGGTCTGTTTTTGAGGTGGTGTGTGTAATCTGGATATTAGGTTCTGATTTTAATGGGCTGTGTGTAATCTGGATATTATGCTCAGTTTTTGAGGGGGTGTGTAATCTGGATATTATGCTCTGTTTTTGAGGGGGTGTGTAATCTGGATGTTATGGTCTGTTTTTGAAGGGGGTGTATATAATCTGGAAATTAGGGTCTGTTTTTGAGGGGTTGTGTAATCTGGATATTAGGGTATGTTTTTGAGGGGTTGTGTAATCTGGATATTAGGATCTGTTTTTGAAGGGGGTTTGTGTAATCTGAATATTATGGTCTGTTTTGAGGGGATGTTTGTAATCTGGATATTAGCGTCTGTTTTTGAAGGGGGTGTATATAATCTGGATATTAGGCTTTGTTTTTGAGTGGTTGTGTTATCTGGATATTAGGGTTTGTTTTTGAGGGGTTGTGTTATCTGGATATTAGGGTCTGTGTTTGAGGTTGTGTGTGTAATCTGGATATCAGGCTGTGTTTTTGAGGGGTTGTGTAATCTGGACATTAGGGTATGTTTTTGAGGGGTTGTGTAATCTGGATATTAGGGTCTGTTTTTGAGGGGTCGTGTAATCTGGATATTAGGGTCTGTTTTTGAGGGGTTGTGTAATCTGGATATTAGGGTCTGTTTTTGAGGGTTTGTGTTATCTGAATATTAGGGTCTGTTTTTGAGGGTTTGTGTAATCTGGATATTAGGGTCTGTTTTTGAGGGGTTGTGTTATCTGGATATTAGGGTCTGTTTTTGAGGTGGTGTGTGTAATCTGGATATTAGGTTCTGATTTTAATGGGCTGTGTGTAATCTGGATATTATGCTCAGTTTTTGAGGGGGTGTGTAATCTGGATATTATGCTCAGTTTTTGAGGGGGTGTGTAATCTGGATATTGTGGTCTGTTTTTGAGGGGATGTTTGTAATCTGCATATTATGATCTGTTTTTGACGGGGGTGTGTATAATCTGGATATTAGGGTCTGTTTTTGAAGGGGGTGTGTGTAATCTGGAGATGAGGGTCTGTTTTTGACGGGTTGTGTAATCTGGATATTATGGTCAGTTTTTGAGGGGGTTGTGTTATCTGGATATTAGGGTCTGTCTTTGAGGTGTTGTGTGTAATCTGGATATTAGAGTCTGTTTTTGAGGGGTTGTGTAATCTGGATATTAGGGTATGTTTTTGAGGGGTTCTGTAATCTGGATATTAGGGTATGTTTTAGAGGGGTTGTGTAATCTGGATATTAGGGTCTGTTTTTGAGGGGTTGTGTTATCTGGATATTAGGGTCTGTTTTTGAGGTGGTGTGTGTAATCTGGATATTAGGTTCTGATTTTAATGGGCTGTGTGTAATCTGGATATTATGCTCAGTTTTTGAGGGGGTGTGTAATCTGGATATTATGCTCTGTTTTTGAGGGGGGGTGTAATCTGGATGTTATGGTCTGTTTTTGAAGGGGGTGTATATAATCTGGAAATTTGGGTCTGTTTTTGAGGGGTTGTGTAATCTGGATATTAGGGTATGTTTTTGAGGGGTTCTGTAATCTGGATATTAGGGTATGTTTTAGTGGGGTTGTGTAATCTGGATATTACGGTCTGTTTTTGAAGGGGGTTTGCGTAATCTGAATATTATGGTCTGTTTTTGAGGGGTTGTGTTATCTGGATATTAGGTTCTGCTTTTGAGGTGGTGTGTGTAATCTGGATATTAGGGTCTGTTTTTGAGGGTTTGTGTAATCTGGATATTAGGCTATGTTTTAGAGGGGTTGTGTAATCTGGATATTAGAGTCTGTTTTTGAGGGGTGTGTAATCTGTATATTAGGTTCTGATTTTGATGGGCTGTGTGTAATCTGGATATTATGCTCTGTTTTTGAGGGGGTGTGTGTCATCTGGATATTGCGGCCTATTTTTGAGGGAGTGTGTGTAATCTGGATATTAGGGTCTGTTTTTGAGGGGTGTGTAATCTGTATATTAGGTTCTGATTTTGATGGGCTGTGTGTAATCTGGATATTATGCTCTGTTTTTGAGGGGGTGTGTAATCTGGATATTATGGTCTGTTTTTGAGGGTGTGTGTGTAATCAGGATATTAGGTTCTGTTTTTGAGGGGGCGTGTGTAATCTGGATATTAGGGTCTGTTTTTGAGGGGGCGTGTGTAATCTGGATATTAGGCTATGTTTTTGAGGGGTTGTGTAATCTGGATATTAGGCGCTGTTTTTTAGGTAGTGTGTGTAATCTGGATATTAGGCGCTGTTTTTTAGGTAGTGTGTGTAATCTGGATATTAGGCGCTGTTTTTTAGGTAGTGTGTGTAATCTGGATATTATGGCCTGTTTTTGAGGGGATGTGTGTAACCTGGATTTAGGGTCTGTTATTGAGGGGCTGTGTAATCTGGATATTATGGTCTGTTTTTGAAGGGCGTGTGTATAATCTGGATATTAGGGTCTGTTTTTGAAGGGGGTGTGTGTATGATCTGGATATTAGGGTCTGTTTTTGAAGGGGGTGTGTATAATCTGGATATTAGGGTCTGTTTTTGAGGGGTGTGTAATCTGTATATTAGGTTCTGATTTTGATGGGCTGTGTGTAATCTGGATATTATGCTCTGTTTTTGAGGGAGTGTGTAATCTGGATATTATGGTCTGTTTTTGAGGGTGTGTGTGTAATCAGGATATTAGGTTCTGTTTTTGAGGGGTTGTGTAATCTGGATATTATGGCTTGTTTTTGAGGGGATATGTGTAACCTGGATATTAGGTTCTGATTTTAATGGGCTGTGCGTAATCTGGATATTATGCTCAGTTTTTGAGGGGGTGTGTAATCTGGATATTATGCTCTGTTTTCGAGGGGGTGTGTAATCTGGATATTATGGTCTGTTTTTGAGGGGATGTTTGTAATCTGCATATTATGGTCTGTTTTTGACAGGGGTGTGTATAATCTGGATATTAGGGTCTGTTTTTGAAGGGGGTGTGTGTAATCTGGAGATGAGGGTCTTTTTTTGATGGGTTGTGTAATCTTGATATTAGGGTCTGTTTTTGAGGGGTTGTGTTGTCTGGATATTAGGGTCTGTTTTTGAGGGGTTGTGTAATCTGGATATTAGGGTATGTTTTTGAGGGGTTCTGTAATCTGGATATTAGGGTATGTTTTAAAGGGGTTGTGTAATCTGGATATTAGGATCTGTTTTTGAAGGGGGTTTGTGTAATCTGAATATTATGGTCTGTTTTGAGGGGATGTTTGTAATCTGGATATTAGGGTCTGTTTTTGAAGGGGGTGTATATAATCTGGATATTAGGGTCTGTTTTTGAGGGGTTGTGTTATCTGGATATTAGGGTTTGTTTTTGAGGGGTTGTGTTATCTGGATATTAGGGTCTGTGTTTGAGGTTGTGTGTGTAATCTGGATATTAGTGTCTGTTTTTGAGTGGTTGTGTAATCTGGACATTAGGGTATGTTTTTGAGTGGTCGTGTAATCTGGATATTAGTGTCTGTTTTTGAGTGGTTGTGTAATCTGGACATTAGGGTATGTTTTTGAGGGGTTGTGTACTCTGGATATCAGGCTGTGTTTTTGAGGGGTTGTGTAATCTGCATATTAGGGTTTGTTTTTGAGTGGTTGTGTAATCTGGATATTAGGGTCTGTTTTTGAGGGGTTGTGTAATCTGGATATTAGGGTCTGTTTTTGAGGGGTTGTGTAATCTGGATATTAGGGTCTGTTTTTGAGGGTTTGTGTTATCTGAATATTAGGATCTGTTTTTGAGGGTTTGTGTAATCTGGATATTAGGGTCTGTTTTTGAGGGGTTGTGTTATCTGGATATTAGGGTCTGTTTTTGAGGTGGTGTGTGTAATCTGGATATTAGGTTCTGATTTTAATGGGCTGTGTGTAATCTGGATATTATGCTCAGTTTTTGAGGGGGTGTGTAATCTGGATATTATGCTCTGTTTTTGAGGGGGTGTGTAATCTGGATATTGTGGTCTGTTTTTGAGGGGATGTTTGTAATCTGCATATTATGATCTGTTTTTGACGGGGGTGTGTATAATCTGGATATTAGGGTCTGTTTTTGAAGGGGGTGTGTGTAATCTGGAGATGAGGGTCTGTTTTTGACGGGTTGTGTAATCTGGATATTATGGTCAGTTTTTGAGGGGGTTGTGTTATCTGGATATTGGGGTCTGTCTTTGAGGTGTTGTGTGTAATCTGGATATTAGAGTCTGTTTTTGAGGGGTTGTGTAATCTGGATATTAGGGTCTGTTTTTGAGGGGTTGTGTAATCTGGATATTAGGGTATGTTTTTCAGGGGTTCTGTAATCTGGATATTAGGGTATGTTTTAGTGGGGTTGTGTAATCTGGATATTACGGTCTGATTTTGAAGGGGTTTTGCGTAATCTGAATATTATGGTCTGTTTTTGAGGGGTTGTGTAATCTGGATATTAGGCTTTGTTTTTGAGTGGTTGTGTAATCTGGATATTAGGGTATGTTTCTGAGCGCTTGTGTAGTCTGGATATTACGGTCTGTTTTTGAAGGGGGTTTGCGTAATCTGAATATTATGGTCTGTTTTTGAGGGGTTGTGTAATCTGGATATTAGGCTTTGTTTTTGAGTGGTTGTGTAATCTGGATATTAGGGTATGTTTCTGAGCGCTTGTGTAGTCTGGATATTACGGTCTGTTTTGAAGGGGGTTTGCGTAATCTGAATATTATGGTCTGTTTTTGAGGGGTTGTGTAATCTGGATATTAGGCTTTGTTTTTGAGTGGTTGTGTAATCTGGATATTAGGGTATGTTTCTGAGCGCTTGTGTAATCTGGATATTAGGGTCTGTATTTGTGGCAGTGTGAAATCTGGATATTAGGATATGTTTTTGAGGGGTCGTGTAATCTGGATATTAGGGTCTGTTTTTGAGGGGTTGTGTAATCTGGATATTAGGTTCTGTTTTTGATGGGCTGTGTGTAATCTAGATATTATGCTCTGTTTTTGTGGTGGTGTGTGTAAAATGGATATAAGTGTCTGTTTTTGAGTGGGTGTGTAATCTGGATTTTATGCTCTGTTTTTGAGGGTGTGCATGTAATCTGGATATTAGGGTCTGTTTTTGAGCGGTTGTGTAATCTGTACATTATGGCCTGTTTTTGAGGGGATGTTTGTAATCTTGATATTAGGGTCTGTTTTTGAAGGAGGTGTATGTAATCTGGATATTAGGGTCTTTATTTGAAGGGGGTGTGTGTAATCTGGATATTAGGGTCTATTTTTGACGGGTTGTGTAATCTGGATATTAGGGTCTGTTTTTGATGTGTTGTGTAATCTGAATATTATGGCCTGTGTTTGAGGGTGTGTGTGCAATCTGGATATTAGGGTCTGTATTTGAGGGGTTGTGTTATCTGGATATTAGGGTCTGTGTTTGAGGTTGTGTGTGTAATCTGGATATTAGTGTCTGTTTTTGATTGGTTGTGTAATCTGGACATTAGGGTATGTTTTTGAGTGGTCGTGTAATCTGGATATTAGTGTCTGTTTTTGAGTGGTTGTGTAATCTGGACATTAGGGTATGTTTTTGAGGGGTTGTGTACTCTGGATATCAGGCTGTGTTTTTGAGGGGTTGTGTAATCTGCATATTAGGGTTTGTTTTTGAGTGGTTGTGTAATCTGGATATTAGGGTATGTTTTTGAGCGCTTGTGTAATCTGGATATTAGGGTCTGTTTTTGTGGCAGTGTGAAATCTGGATATTAGGGTATGTTTTTGAGGGTTTGTGTAATCTGTATATTAGGGTCTGTTTTTGAGGGGCTGTGTAATCTGGATATTAGGTTCTGTTTTTGATGGGCTGTGTGTAATCTGGATATTATGCTCTGTTTTTGAGGGGGCGTGTGTAAAATGGATATAAATGTCTGTTTTTGAGTGGGTGTGTAATCTGGATTTTATGATCTGTTTTTGAGGGTGTGCATGTAATCTGGATATTAGGGTCTGTTTTTGAGGGTTTGTGTTATCTGGATATTAGGGTCTGTTTTTGAGGAGTTGTGTTATCTGGATATTAGGGTCTGTCTTTGAGGTGGTGTGTGTAATCTGGATATTATGGTCTGTTTTTGAGGGGTTGTGTAATCTGGATATTAGGGTATGTTTTTGAGGGATTCTGTAATCTGGATATTAGGCTATTTTTTAGAGGGGTTGTGTAATCTGTATATTAGGGTCTCTTTTTGAAGGGGGTTTGTGTAATTTGAATATTATGGTCCGTTTTGACTGGATGTTTGTAATCTGGATATTAGGGTCTGTTTTTGAAGGGGGTGTATATAATCTGGATATTAGGGTCTGTTTTTGAGGGGTTGTGTAATCTGGATATTAGGGTATGTTTTAGTGGGGTTGTGTAATCTGGATATTACGGTCTGTTTTTGAAGGGGGTTTGCGTAATCTGAATATTATGGTCTGTTTTTGAGGGGTTGTGTTATCTGGATATTAGGGTCTGCTTTTGAGGTGGTGTGTGTAATCTGGATATTAGGGTCTGTTTTTGAGGGTTTGTGTAATCTGGATATTAGGGTATGTTTTTGAGGTGTTCTGTAATCTGGATATTAGGGTCTGTTTTTGAAGGGGGTTTGTGTAATGTGAATATTATGGTCCGTTTTGACTGGATGTTTGTAATCTGGATATTAGGGTCTGTTTTTGAAGGGGGTGTATATAATCTGGATATTAGGGTCTGTTTTTGAGGGGTTCTGTAATCTGGATATTAGGGTATGTTTTAGTGGGGTTGTGTAATCTGGATATTACGGTCTGTTTTTGAAGGGGTTTTGCGTAATCTGAATATTATGGTCTGTTTTTGAGGGGTTGTGTAATCTGGATATTAGGCTTTGTTTTTGAGTGGTTGTGTAATCTGGATATTAGGGTATGTTTCTGAGCGCTTGTGTAATCTGGATATTACGGTCTGTTTTTGAAGGGGGTTTGCGTAATCTGAATATTATGGTCTGTTTTTGAGGGTTGTGTAATCTGGATATTAGGCTTTGTTTTTGAGTGGTTGTGTAATCTGGATATTAGGGTATGTTTCTGAGCGCTTGTGTAATCTGGATATTAGGGTCTGTATTTGTGGCAGTGTTGAATCTGGATATTAGGATATGTTTTTGAGGGGTCGTGTAATCTGGATATTAGGGTCTGTTTTTGAGGGGTTGTGTAATCTGGATATTAGGTTCTGTTTCTGATGGGCTGTGTGTAATCTAGATATTATGCTCTGTTTTTGAGGTGGTGTGTGTAAAATGGATATAAGTGTCTGTTTTTGAGTGGGTGTGTAATCTGGATTTTATGCTCTGTTTTTGAGGGTGTGCATGTAATCTGGATATTAGGGTCTGTTTTTGAGCGGTTGTGTAATCTGGATATTATGGCCTGTTTTTGAGGGGATGTTTGTAATCTTGATATTAGGGTCTGTTTTTGAAGGAGGTGTATGTAATCTGGATATTAGGGTCTTTATTTGAAGGGGGTGTGTGTAATCTGGATATTAGGGTCTATTTTTGACGGGTTGTGTAATCTGGATATTAGGGTCTGTTTTTGATGTGTTGTGTAATCTGAATATTATGGCCTGTGTTTGAGGGTGTGTGTGTAATCTCGATATTAGGGTCTGTTTTTGACGGGATTTTTGTAATCTGGATATTATGGTCTGTTTTTGAAGGGGGTGTCTATAATCTGGATATTAGGGCCTGTTTTTGAGGTAGTGTGTAATCTGTATATTAGGTTCTGATTTTGATGGGCTGTGTGTAATCTGGATTTTATGCTCTGTTTTTGAGGGGGTGTGTAATCTGGATATTATGGTCTGTTTTTGAAGGGGGTGTCTATAATCTGGATATTAGGGTCTGTTTTTGAATGGGTGTGTGTAATCTGGATATTAGTGTCTGTTTTTGAGTGGTTGAGTAATCTGGACATTAGGGTATGTTTTTGAGCGGTTGTGTAATCTGGATATTAGGGTCTGTTTTTGAGTGGTTGTGTAATCTGGATATTAGGGTCTGTTTTTATGGCAGTGTGAAATCTGGATATTAGGGTATGTTTTTGAGGGGTTGTGTAATCTGGATATTAGGGTCTGTTTTTGAGGGGTTGTGTAATCTGGATATTAGGTTCTGTTTTTGATTGGCTGTGTGTAATCTAGATATTATGCTCTGTTTTTGAGGTGGTGTGTGTAAAATGGATATAAGTGTCTGTTTTTGAGTGGGTGTGTAATCTGGATTTTATGCTCTGTTTTTGAGGGTGTGCATGTAATCTGGATATTAGGGTCTGTTTTTGAGCGGTTGTGTAATTTGGATATTAGGGTCTGTTTTTGAGGGGGTGTGTGTTTTCTAGATATTAGTGTCTGTTTTTGAGTGGTTGTGTAATCTGGATATTAGGGTATGTTTTTGAGTGCTTGTGTAATCTGGTTATTAGGGTCTGTTTTTGTGGCAGTGTGAAATCTGGATATTAGGGTATGTTTTTGAGGCTTTGTGTAATCTGTATATTAGGGTCTGTTTTTGAGGGGCTGTGTAATCTGGATATTATGGTCTGTTTTTGAAGGGCGTGTGTATAATCTGGATATTAGTGTCTGTTTTTGAAGGGGGTGTGTGTAATCTGTAGATGAATGTCTGTTTTTGACGGGTTGTGTAATCTGGATATTATGGTCTGTTTTTGAGGGGTTGTGTTATCTGGATATTAGGGTCTGTCTTTGAGGTGTTGTGTGTCATCTGGATATTAGGGTCTGTTTTTGAGGGGTTGTGTAATCTGGATATTAGGGTATGTTTTTGAGGGGTTCTGTAATCTGGATACTAGGGTATGTTTTAGAGGGGTTGTGTAATCTGGATATTAGGGTCTGTTTTTGAATGGGGTTTGTGTAATCTGAATATTATGGTCTGTTTTGAGGGGATGTTTGTAATCTGGATATTAGGGTGTGTTTTTGAAAAGGGTGTATATAATCTGGATATTTGGGTCTGTTTTTGAGGGGTTGTGTTATCTGGATATTAGGGTCTGTTTTTGAGGGGTTGTGTTATCTGGATATTAGGGTCTGTTTTTGAGGGGTTGTGTAATCTGGATATCATGGTCTGTTTTTGAAGGGGTGTGTATAATCTAGATATTATGCTCTGTTTTTGAGGGGGTGTGTGTAAAATGGATATAAGTGTCTGTTTTTGAGTGGGTGTGTAATCTGGATTTTATGCTTTGTTTTTGAGGGTGTGCATGTAATCTGGATATTAGGGTCTGTTTTTGAGCGGTTGTGTAATCTGGATATTATGGTCTGTTTTGAGGGGATGTTTGTAATCTGGATATTAGGGTGTGTTTTTGAAAAGGGTGTATATAATCTGGATATTTGGGTCTGTTTTTGAGGGGTTGTGTTATCTGGATATTAGGGTCTGTTTTTGAGTGGTTGTGTTATCTGGATATTAGGGTCTGTCTTTGAGGTGGTGTGTGTAATCTGGATATTAGGGTCTGTTTTTGAAAAGGGTGTATATAATCTGGATATTTGGGTCTGTTTTTGAGGGGTTGTGTTATCTGGATATTAGGGTCTGTCTTTGAGGTGGTGTGTGTAATCTGGATATTAGGGTCTGTTTTTGATGTGTTGTGTAATCTGAATATTATGGTCTGTTTTTGAGGGTGTGTGTGTAATCTGGATATTAGGGTCTGTTTTTGACGGGATGTTTGTAATCTGGATATTATGGTCTGTTTTTGAAGGGGGTGTGTATAATCTGGATATTAGGGTCTGTTTTTGAGGGGGTGTGTAATCTGTATATTAGGTTCTGATTTTGATGGGCTGTGTGTAATCTGGATATTATGCTCTGTTTTTGAGGGGGTGTGTAATCTGGATATGATGGCCTATTTTTGAGGGGGTGTGTGCAATCTGGATATCAGTGTCTGTTTTTGAGTGGTTGTGTAATCTGGACATTAGGGTGTGTTTTTGAAGGGTTGTGTCATCTGGATATTAAGCTATGTTTTTGTGCGGTTGTGTAATCTGGATATTAGGGTTTGTTTTTGAGTGGTTGTGTAATCTGGATATTAGGGTTTGTTTTTGAGTGGTTGTGTAATCTGGATATTAGGGTATGTTTTTTAGCGCTTGTGTAATCTGGATATTAGGGTCTGTTTTTGTGGCAGTGTGAAATCTGGATATTAGGTTATGTTTTTGAGGGGTTGTGTAATCTGGATATTAGGGTCTGTTTTTGTGGCAGTGTGAAATCTGGATATTAGGGTCTGTTTTTGAGGGGTGTGTAATCTGGATATTAGGCTCTGTTTTTGATGGGCTGTGTGTAATCTAGATATTATGCTCTGTTTTTGAGGGGGTGTGTGTAAAATGGATATAAGTGTCTGTTTTTGAGTGGGTGTGTAATCTGGATTTTATGCTCTGTTTTTGAGGGTGTGCATGTAATCTGGATATTAGGGTCTGTTTTTGAGCGGTTGTGTAATCTGGATATTATGGTCTGTTTTGAGGGGATGTTTGTAATCTGGATATTAGGGTGTGTTTTTGAAAAGGGTGTATATAATCTGGATATTTGGGTCTGTTTTTGAGGGGTTGTGTTATCTGGATATTAGGGTCTGTTCTTGAGTGGTTGTGTTATCTGGATATTAGGGTCTGTCTTTGAGGTGGTGTGTGTAATCTGGATATTAGGGTCTGTTTTTGATGTGTTGTGCAATCTGGACATTAGGGTATGTTTTTGAGGGGTTGTGTACTCTGGATATTAGGCTATGTTTTTGAGGGGTTCTGTAATCTGGATATTAGGGTATGTTTTAGTGGGGTTGTGTAATCTGGATATTTCGGTCTGTTTTTGAAGGGGGTTTGCGTAATCTGAATATTATGGTCTGTTTTTGAGGAGTTGTGTTATCTGGATATTAGGGTCTGTCTTTGAGGTGGTGTGTGTAATCTGGATATTATGGTCTGTTTTTGAGGGGTTGTGTAATCTGGATATTAGGGTATGTTTTTGAGGGATTCTGTAATCTGGATATTAGGCTATTTTTTAGAGGGGTTGTGTAATCTGTATATTAGGGTCTCTTTTTGAAGGGGGTTTGTGTAATTTGAATATTATGGTCCGTTTTGACTGGAGGTTTGTAATCTGGATATTAGGGTCTGTTTTTGAAGGGGGTGTATATAATCTGGACATTAGGGTCTGTTTTTGAGGGGTTGTGTAATCTGGATATTAGGGTATGTTTTTGAGGGGTTCTGTAATCTGGATATTAGGGTATGTTTTAGTGGGGTTGTGTAATCTGGATATTACGGTCTGTTTTTGAAGGGGGTTTGCGTAATCTGAATATTATGGTCTGTTTTTGAGGGGTTGTGTTATCTGGATATTAGGGTCTGCTTTTGAGGTGGTGTGTGTAATCTGGATATTAGGGTCTGTTTTTGAGAGTTTGTGTAATCTGGATATTAGGGTATGTTTTTGAGGGGTTCTGTAATCTGGATATTAGGGTCTGTTTTTGAAGGGGGTTTGTGTAATGTGAATATTATGGTCCGTTTTGACTGGATGTTTGTAATCTGGATATTAGGGTCTGTTTTTGAAGGGGGTGTATATAATCTGGATATTAGGGTCTGTTTTTGAGGGGTTCTGTAATCTGGATATTAGGGTATGTTTTAGTGGGGTTGTGTAATCTGGATATTACGGTCTGTTTTTGAAGGGGTTTTGCGTAATCTGAATATTATGGTCTGTTTTTGAGGGGTTGTGTAATCTGGATATTAGGCTTTGTTTTTGAGTGGTTGTGTAATCTGGATATTAGGGTATGTTTCTGAGCGCTTGTGTAATCTGGATATTACGGTCTGTTTTTGAAGGGGGTTTGCGTAATCTGAATATTATGGTCTGTTTTTGAGGGGTTGTGTAATCTGGATATTAGGCTTTGTTTTTGAGTGGTTGTGTAATCTGGATATTAGGGTATGTTTCTGAGCGCTTGTGTAATCTGGATATTAGGGTCTGTATTTGTGGCAGTGTTGAATCTGGATATTAGGATATGTTTTTGAGGGGTCGTGTAATCTGGATATTAGGGTCTGTTTTTGAGGGGTTGTGTAATCTGGATATTAGGTTCTGTTTCTGATGGGCTGTGTGTAATCTAGATATTATGCTCTGTTTTTGAGGTGGTGTGTGTAAAATGGATATAAGTGTCTGTTTTTGAGTGGGTGTGTAATCTGGATTTTATGCTCTGTTTTTGAGGGTGTGCATGTAATCTGGATATTAGGGTCTGTTTTTGAGCGGTTGTGTAATCTGGATATTATGGCCTGTTTTTGAGGGGATGTTTGTAATCTTGATATTAGGGTCTGTTTTTGAAGGAGGTGTATGTAATCTGGATATTAGGGTCTTTATTTGAAGGGGGTGTGTGTAATCTGGATATTAGGGTCTATTTTTGACGGGTTGTGTAATCTGGATATTAGGGTCTGTTTTTGATGTGTTGTGTAATCTGAATATTATGGCCTGTGTTTGAGGGTGTGTGTGTAATCTCGATATTAGGGTCTGTTTTTGACGGGATTTTTGTAATCTGGATATTATGGTCTGTTTTTGAAGGGGGTGTCTATAATCTGGATATTAGGGCCTGTTTTTGAGGTAGTGTGTAATCTGGATGTGATGGCCTATTTTTGAGGGGGTGTGTGTAATCTGGATATTAGGGTCTGTATTTGAGGGGTTGTGCAATCTGGATATTAGGGTCTGTTTTTGAGGGGGTGTGTGTAATCTGGATATTAGTGTCTGTTTTTGAGTGGTTGAGTAATCTGGACATTAGGGTATGTTTTTGAGCGGTTGTGTAATCTGGATATTAGGGTCTGTTTTTGAGCGGTTGTGTAATCTGGATATTAGGGTATGTTTTTGAGCGGTTGTGTAATCTGGATATTAGGGTCTGTTTTTGAGCGGTTGTGTAATCTGGATATTAGGGTATGTTTTTGAGCGGTTGTGTAATCTGGATATTAGGGTCTGTTTTTGAGTGGTTGTGTAATCTGGATATTAGGGTATGTTTTTGAGCGGTTGTGAAATCTGGATATTAGGGTATGTTTTTGAGGGGTTGTGTAATCTGGATATTAGGTTCTGTTTTTGATGGGCTGTGTGTAATCTAGATATTATGCTCTGTTTTTGAGGTGGTGTGTGTAAAATGGATATAAGTGTCTGTTTTTGAGTGGGTGTGTAATCTGGATTTTATGCTCTGTTTTTGAGGGTGTGCATGTAATCTGGATATTAGGGTCTGTTTTTGAGCGGTTGTGTAATTTGGATATTAGGGTCTGTTTTTGAGGGGGTGTGTGTTTTCTAGATATTAGTGTCTGTTTTTGAGTGGTTGTGTAATCTGGATATTAGGGTATGTTTTTGAGCGCTTGTGTAATCTGGTTATTAGGGTCTGTTTTTGTGGCAGTGTGAAATCTGGATATTAGGGTATGTTTTTGAGGCTTTGTGTAATCTGTATATTAGGGTCTGTTTTTGAGGGGCTGTGTAATCTGGATATTATGGTCTGTTTTTGAAGGGCGTGTGTATAATCTGGATATTAGTGTCTGTTTTTGAAGGGGGTGTGTGTAATCTGGATATTAGGGTCTGTTTTTGAGGGGATGTTTGTAATCTGGATATTATGGTCTGTTTTTGAAGGGGTTGTGTATAATCTGGATATTAGGGTCTGTTTTTGAGGGGTTGTGTTATCTGGATATTATGGACTGTTTTTGAGTGGTCTGTGTAATCTGAATATTATGGCCTGTTTTTGAGGGGATATGTGTAACCTGGTTATTAGGGTCTGTTATTGAGTGGCTGTATTATCTGGTTATTATGGTCTGTTTTTGAAGGGGTGTGTATAATCTAGATATTAGGGTCTGTTTTTGAATGGGGTGTGTGTAATCTGGATATTAGGGTCTGTTTTTGAGGGGTCGTGTAATCTGGATATTAGGGTCTGTTTTTGAGGGGTTGTGTAATCTGGATATTAGGGTCTGTTTTTGAGGGTTTGTGTAATCTGGATATTAGGGTCTGTTTTTGAGGGGTTGTGTTATCTGGATATTAGGGTCTGTTTTTGAGGTGGTGTGTGTAATCTGGATATTAGGTTCTGATTTTAATGGGCTGTGTGTAATCTGGATATGCTCAGTTTTTGAGGGGGTGTGTAATCTGGGATATTATGCTCTGTTTTTGAGGGGGTGTGTAATCTGGATATTATGGTCTGTTTTTGAGGGATGTTTGTAATCTGCATATTATGATCTGTTTTTGACGGGGGTGTGTATAATCTGGATATTAGGGTCTGTTTTTGAAGGGGGTGTGTGTAATCTGTAGATGAGGGTCTGTTTTTGACGGGTTGTGTAATCTGGATATTATGGTCTGTTTTTGAGGGGTTGTGTTATCTGGATATTAGGGTCTGTCTTTGAGGTGTTGTGTGTAATCTGGATATTAGGGTCTGTTTTTGAGGGGTTGTGTTATCTGGATATTAGGGTCTGTCTTTGAGGTGTTGTGTGTAATCTGGATATTAGGGTCTGTTTTTGAGATGTTGTGTAATCTGGATATTAGGGTATGTTTTTGAGGGGTTCTGTAATCTGGATACTAGGGTATGTTTTAGAGGGGTTGTGTAATCTGGATATTAGGGTCTGTTTTTGAAGGGGGTTTGTGTAATCTGAATATTATGGTCTGTTTTGAGGGGATGTTTGTAATCTGGATATTAGGGTGTGTTTTTGAAAAGGGTGTATATAATCTGGATATTTGGGTCTGGTTTTGAGGGGTTGTGTTATCTGGAAATTAGGGTCTGTTTTTGAAGGGGGTGTTTGTAATCTGGATATTAGGGTCTGTTTTTGAGGGGTTGTGTTATCTGGATATTAGGGTCTGTTTTTGAGGTGGTGTGTGTAATCTGGATATGCTTAGTTTTTGAGGGGGTGTGTAATCTGGATGTGATGGCCTATTTTTGAGGGGGTGTGTGTAATCTGGATATTAGGGTCTGTATTTGAGGGGTTGTGCAATCTGGATATTAGGGTCTGTTTTTGAGGGGGTGTGTGTAATCTGGATATTAGTGTCTGTTTTTGAGTGGTTGAGTTATCTGGACATTAGGGTATGTTTTTGAGCGGTTGTGTAATCTGGATATTAGGGTCTGTTTTTGAGTGGTTGTGTAATCTGGATATTAGGGTCTGTTTTTGTGGCAGTGTGAAATCTGGATATTAGGGTATGTTTTTGAGGGGTTGTGTAATCTGGATATTAGGTTCTGTTTTTGATGGGCTGTGTGTAATCTAGATATTATGCTCTGTTTTTGAGGTGGTGTGTGTAAAATGGATATAAGTGTCTGTTTTTGAGTGGGTGTGTAATCTGGATTTTATGCTCTGTTTTTGAGGGTGTGCATGTAATCTGGATATTAGGGTCTGTTTTTGAGCGGTTGTGTAATTTGGATATTAGGGTCTGTTTTTGAGGGGGTGTGTGTTTTCTAGATATTAGTGTCTGTTTTTGAGTGGTTGTGTAATCTGGATATTAGGGTATGTTTTTGAGCGCTTGTGTAATCTGGTTATTAGGGTCTGTTTTTGTGGCAGTGTGAAATCTGGATATTAGGGTATGTTTTTGAGGCTTTGTGTAATCTGTATATTAGGGTCTGTTTTTGAGGGGCTGTGTAATCTGGATATTATGGTCTGTTTTTGAAGGGCGTGTGTATAATCTGGATATTAGTGTCTGTTTTTGAAGGGGGTGTGTGTAATCTGGATATTAGGGTCTGTTTTTGAGGGGATGTTTGTAATCTGGATATTATGGTCTGTTTTTGAAGGGGTTGTGTATAATCTGGATATTAGGGTCTGTTTTTGAGGGGTTGTGTTATCTGGATATTATGGACTGTTTTTGAGTGGTCTGTGTAATCTGAATATTATGGCCTGTTTTTGAGGGGATATGTGTAACCTGGTTATTAGGGTCTGTTATTGAGTGGCTGTATTATCTGGTTATTATGGTCTGTTTTTTGAAGGGGTGTGTATAATCTAGATATTAGGGTCTGTTTTTGAATGGGGTGTGTGTAATCTGGATATTAGGGTCTGTTTTTGAGGGGTCGTGTAATCTGGATATTAGGGTCTGTTTTTGAGGGGTTGTGTAATCTGGATATTAGGGTCTGTTTTTGAGGGTTTGTGTAATCTGGATATTAGGGTCTGTTTTTGAGGGGTTGTGTTATCTGGATATTAGGGTCTGTTTTTGAGGTGGTGTGTGTAATCTGGATATTAGGTTCTGATTTTAATGGGCTGTGTGTAATCTGGATATGCTCAGTTTTTGAGGGGGTGTGTAATCTGGATATTATGCTCTGTTTTTGAGGGGGTGTGTAATCTGGATATTATGGTCTGTTTTTGAGGGGATGTTTGTAATCTGCATATTATGATCTGTTTTTGACGGGGGTGTGTATAATCTGGATATTAGGGTCTGTTTTTGAAGGGGGTGTGTGTAATCTGTAGATGAGGGTCTGTTTTTGACGGGTTGTGTAATCTGGATATTATGGTCTGTTTTTGAGGGGTTGTGTTATCTGGATATTAGGGTCTGTCTTTGAGGTGTTGTGTGTAATCTGGATATTAGGGTCTGTTTTTGAGGGGTTGTGTTATCTGGATATTAGGGTCTGTCTTTGAGGTGTTGTGTGTAATCTGGATATTAGGGTCTGTTTTTGAGATGTTGTGTAATCTGGATATTAGGGTATGTTTTTGAGGGGTTCTGTAATCTGGATACTAGGGTATGTTTTAGAGGGGTTGTGTAATCTGGATATTAGGGTCTGTTTTTGAAGGGGGTTTGTGTAATCTGAATATTATGGTCTGTTTTGAGGGGATGTTTGTAATCTGGATATTAGGGTGTGTTTTTGAAAAGGGTGTATATAATCTGGATATTTGGGTCTGGTTTTGAGGGGTTGTGTTATCTGGAAATTAGGGTCTGTTTTTGAAGGGGGTGTTTGTAATCTGGATATTAGGGTCTGTTTTTGAGGGGTTGTGTTATCTGGATATTAGGGTCTGTTTTTGAGGTGGTGTGTGTAATCTGGATATGCTTAGTTTTTGAGGGGGTGTGTAATCTGGATATTATGGTCTGTTTTTGAGGGGATGTTTGTAATCTGCATATTATGATCTGTTTTTGACAGGGGTGTGTATAATCTGGATATTAGGGTCTGTTTTTGAAGGGGGTGTGTGTAATCTGTAGATGAGGGTCTGTTTTTGACGGGTTGTGTAATCTGGATATTATGGTCTGTTTTTGAGGGGTTGTGTTATCTGGATATTAGGGTCTGTCTTTGAGGTGTTGTGTGTAATCTGGATATTAGGGTCTGTTTTTGAGGGGTTGTGTAATCTGGATATTAGGGTATGTTTTTGAGGGGTTGTGTAATCTGGATATTAGGGTCTGTTTTTGAGGGGTTGTGTAATCTGGATATTAGGGTCTGTTTTTGAAGGGGGTTTGTGTAATCTGAATATTATGGTCTGTTTTGAGGGGATGTTTGTAATCTGGATATTAGGGTGTGTTTTTGAAAAGGGTGTATATAATCTGGATATTTGGGTCTGTTTTTGAGGGGTTGTGTTATCTGGATATTAGGGTCTGTTTTTGAGGGGTTGTGTTATCTGGATATTAGGGTCTGTTTTTGAGGGGTTGTGTAATCTGGATATTATGGTCTGTTTTTGAAGGGGCGTGTATAATCTAGATATTATGCTCTGTTTTTGAGGGGGTGTGTGTAAAATGGATATAAGTGTCTGTTTTTGAGTGGGTGTGTAATCTGGATTTTATGCTTTGTTTTTGAGGGTGTGCATGTAATCTGGATATTAGGGTCTGTTTTTGAGCGGTTGTGTAATCTGGATATTATGGTCTGTTTTGAGGGGATGTTTGTAATCTGGATATTAGGGTGTGTTTTTGAAAAGGGTGTATATAATCTGGATATTTGGGTCTGTTTTTGAGGGGTTGTGTTATCTGGATATTAGGGTCTGTTTTTGAGTGGTTGTGTTATCTGGATATTAGGGTCTGTCTTTGAGGTGGTGTGTGTAATCTGGATATTAGGGTCTGTTTTTGATGTGTTGTGTAATCTGAATATTATGGTCTGTTTTTGAGGGTGTGTGTGTAATCTGGATATTAGGGTCTGTTTTTGACGGGATGTTTGTAATCTGGATATTATGGTCTGTTTTGAAGGGGGTGTGTATAATCTGGATATTAGGGTCTGTTTTTGAGGGGGTGTGTAATCTGTATATTAGGTTCTGATTTTGATGGGCTGTGTGTAATCTGGATATTATGCTCTGTTTTTGAGGGGGTGTGTAATCTGGATATGATGGCCTATTTTTGAGGGGGTGTGTGCAATCTGGATATCAGTGTCTGTTTTTGAGTGGTTGTGTAATCTGGACATTAGGGTGTGTTTTTGAAGGGTTGTGTCATCTGGATATTAGGCTATGTTTTTGAGCGGTTGTGTAATCTGGATATTAGGGTTTGTTTTTGAGTGGTTGTGTAATCTGGATATTAGGGTATGTTTTTTAGCGCTTGTGTAATCTGGATATTAGGGTCTGTTTTTGTGGCAGTGTGAAATCTGGATATTAGGTTATGTTTTTGAGGGGTTGTGTAATCTGGATATTAGGGTCTGTTTTTGAGGGGTTGTGTAATCTGGATATTAGGCTCTGTTTTTGATGGGCTGTGTGTAATCTAGATATTATGCTCTGTTTTTGAGGGGGTGTGTGTAAAATGGATATAAGTGTCTGTTTTTGAGTGGGTGTGTAATCTGGATTTTATGCTCTGTTTTTGAGGGTGTGCATGTAATCTGGATATTAGGGTCTGTTTTTGAGCGGTTGTGTAATCTGGATATTATGGTCTGTTTTGAGGGGATGTTTGTAATCTGGATATTAGGGTGTGTTTTTGAAAAGGGTGTATATAATCTGGATATTTGGGTCTGTTTTTGAGGGGTTGTGTTATCTGGATATTAGGGTCTGTTTTTGAGTGGTTGTGTTATCTGGATATTAGGGTCTGTCTTTGAGGTGGTGTGTGTAATCTGGATATTAGGGTCTGTTTTTGATGTGTTGTGTAATCTGGATATTAGGCTATGTTTTTGAGGGGTTCTGTAATCTGGATATTAGGGTATGTTTTAGTGGGGTTGTGTAATCTGGATATTTCGGTCTGTTTTTGAAGGGGGTTTGCGTAATCTGAATATTATGGTCTGTTTTTGAAGGGTGTGTGTGTAATCTGGATATTAGGGTCTGTTTTTGAGGGGTTGTGTAATCTGGATATTAGGTTCTGTTTCTGATGGGCTGTGTATAATCTAGATATTATGCTCTGTTTTTGAGGGGGTGTGTGTAAAATGGATATAAGTGTCTGTTTTTGAGTGGGTGTGTAATCTGGATTTTATGCTTTGTTTTTGAGGGTGTGCATGTAATCTGGATATTAGGGTCTGTTTTTGAGCGGTTGTGTAATCTGGATATTATGGTCTGTTTTGAGGGGATGTTTGTAATCTGGATATTAGGGTGTGTTTTTGAAAAGGGTGTATATAATCTGGATATTTGGGTCTGTTTTTGAGGGGTTGTGTTATCTGGATATTAGGGTCTGTTTTTGAGTGGTTGTGTTATCTGGATATTAGGGTCTGTCTTTGAGGTGGTGTGTGTAATCTGGATATTAGGGTCTGTTTTTGAGGGGTTGTGTAATCTGGATATTAGGGTATGTTTTTGAGGGGTTGTGTAATCTGGATATTAGGGTCTGTTTTTGAGGGGTTGTGTAATCTGGATATTAGGTTCTGTTTTTGATGGGCTGTGTGTAATCTAGATATTATGCTCTGTTTTTGAGGGGGTGTGTGTAAAATGGATATAAGTGTCTGTTTTTGAGTGGGTGTGTAATCTGGATTTTATGCTCTGTTTTTGAGGGTGTGCATGTAATCTGGATATTAGGGTCTGTTTTTGAGCGGTTGTGTAATCTGGATATTATGGTCTGTTTTGAGGGGATGTTTGTAATCTGGATATTAGGGTGTGTTTTTGAAAAGGGTGTATATAATCTGGATATTTGGGTCTGTTTTTGAGGGGTTGTGTTATCTGGATATTAGGGTCTGTTTTTGAGTGGTTGTGTTATCTGGATATTAGGGTCTGTCTTTGAGGTGGTGTGTGTAATCTGGATATTAGGGTCTGTTTTTGATGTGTTGTGTAATCTGGATATTATGCTCTGTTTTTGAGGGGGTGTATAATCTGGATGTGATGGCCTATTTTTGAGGGGTTGTGTCTAATCTGTATATCAGTGTCTGTTTTTGAGTGGTTGTGTAATCTGGACATTAGGGTGTGTTTTTGAGGGGTTGTGTCATCTGGATATTAGGCTATGTTTTTGAGCGGTTGTATTATCTGGATATTAGGGTCTGTTTTTGAGTGGTTGTGTTATCTGGATATTAGGGTCTGTCTTTGAGGTGCTGTGTGTAATCTGGATATTAGGGTCTGTTTTTGATGTGTTGTGTAATCTGAATATTATGGTCTGTTTTTGAGGGTGTGTGTGTAATCTGGATATTAGGGTCTGTTTTTGAGGGGGTGTGTAATCTGTATATTAGCTTCTGATTTTGATGGGCTGTGTGTAATCTGGATATTATGCTCTGTTTTTGAGGGGGTGTGTAATCTGGATATGATGGCCTATTTTTGAGGGGGTGTGTGCAATCTGGATATTAGTGTCTGTTTTTGAGTGGTTGTGTAATCTGGATATTAGAGTATTTTTTTGAGCGGTTGTGTAATCTGGATATTAGTGTCTGTTTTTGAGTGGTTTTGTAATCTGGATATTAGTGTCTGTTTTTGAGTGGTTGTGTAATCTGGACATTAGGGTATGTTTCTGAGGGGTTGTGTACTCTGGATATTAGGATGTGTTATTGAGGGTTGTGTAATCTGGATATTAGGGTTTGTTTTTGAGTGGTTGTGTAATCTGGATATTAGGGTATGTTTCTGAGCGCTTGTGTTATCTGGATATTAGGGTCTGTTTTTGTGGCAGTGTGAAATCTGGATATTAGGGTATGTTTTTGAGGGGTTTTGTAATCTGGATATTTGGGTCTGTTTTTGAGGGGGTGTGTAATCTGGATATTAGGTTCTGTTTCTGATGGGCTGTGTGTAATCTAGATATTATGCTCTGTTTTTGAGGTGGTGTGTGTAAAATGGATATAAGTGTCTGTTTTTGAGTGGGTGTGTAATCTGGATTTTATGCTCTGTTTTTGAGGGTGTGCATGTAATCTGGATATTAGGGTATGTTTTAGAGGGGTTGTGTAATCTGGATATTATGGTCTGTTTTTGAAGGGGGTTTGTGTAATTGAATATTATGGTCTGTTTTGAGGGGATGTTTGTAATCTGGATATTAGGGTGTGTTTTTGAAGGGGGTGTATATAATCTGGATATTAGGGTCTGTTTTTGAGGGGTTGTGTAATCTGGATATTAGGGTATGTTTTTGAGGGGTTCTGTAATCTGGATATTAGGGTATGTTTTAGTGTGGTTGTGTAATCTGGATATTATGGTCTGTTTTTGAACGGTGTTTGCGTAATCTGAATATTATGGTCTGTTTTTGAGGGGGTTGTGTAATTTGGATATTAGGCTTTGTTTTTGAGTGGTTGTGTAATCTGGATATTAGGGTATTTTTCTGAGCGCTTGTGTAATCTGGATATTAGGGTCTATTTTTGTGGCAGTGTGAAATCTGGATATTAGGGTATGTTTTTGAGGGGTTGTGTAATCTGAATATTAGGGCCTGTTTTTGAGGGGTTGTGTAATCTGGATATTAGGTTCTGTTTTTGATGGGCTGTGTGTAATCTAGATATTATGCTCTGTTTTTGAGGGGATGTGTGTAAAATGGATATAAGTGTCTGTTTTTGAGTGGTTGTGTAATCTGGACATTAGAGTATGTTTTTGAGGGGTTGTGTACTCTGGATATTAGGCTATGTTTTTGAGGGGTTCTGTAATCTGGATATTAGGGTATGTTTTAGTGGGGTTGTGTAATCTGGATATTACGGTCTGTTTTTGAAGGGGGTTTGCGTAATCTGAATATTATGGTCTGTTTTTGAGGGGTTGTGTAATCTGGATATTAGGCTTTGTTTTTGAGTGGTTGTGTAATCTGGATATTAGGGTATGTTTCTGAGCACTTGTGTAATCTGGATCTTAGGGTCTGTTTTTGTGGCAATGTGAAATCTGGATATTAGTGTCTGTTTTTGAGTGGTTGTGTAATCTGGACATTAGGGTGTGTTTTTGAGGGGTTGTGTCATCTGGATATTAGGCTATGTTTTTGAGCGGTTGTGTAATCTGGATATTATGGCCTGTTTTTGAGGGGATGTGTGTAACCTGAATATTAGGGTTTGTTATTGAGAGGCTGTGTAATCTGGTTATTATGGTCTGTTTTTGAAGGGGGTGTGTGTAATCTGGATATTATGACCTGTTTTTGAGGGGATATGTGTAACCTGGATATTAGGGTCTGTTATTGAGTGGCTGTGTAATCTGGTTATTATGGTCTGTTTTTGAAGGGGTGTGTATAATCTAGATATTAGGGTCTGTTTTTGAAGGGTGTATGTGTAATCTGGATATTAGGGTCTGTTTTTGAGGGGTTGTGTAATCTGGATATTAGGGTCTGTTTTTGATGGGCTGTGTGTAATCTAGATATTATGCTCTGTTTTTGAGGGTGTGCATGTAATCTGGATATTAGGGTCTGTTTTTGAAGGGGTGTGTATAATCTAGATATTAGGGTCTGTTTTTGAAGGGGGTGTGTGTAATCTGGATATTAGGGTCTGTTTTTGAGGGGTTGTGTTATCTGGATATTATGCTCTGTTTTTGAGGTGGTGTGTGTAATCTGGATATGCTCAGTTTTTGAGGGGGTGTGTAATCTGGATATTATGGTCTGTTTTTGAGGGGATGTTTGTAATCTGCATATTATGATCTGTTTTTGACGGGGGTGTGTATAATCTGGATATTAGGGTCTGTTTTTGAAGGGGGTGTGTGTAATCTGTAGATGAATGTCTGTTTTTGACGGGTTGTGTAATCTGGATATTATGGTCTGTTTTTGAGGGGTTGTGTTATCTGGATATTAGGGTCTGTCTTTGAGGTGTTGTGTGTAATCTGGATATTAGGGTCTGTTTTTGAGGGGTTGTGTAATCTGGATATTAGGGTATGTTTTTGAGGGGTTCTGTAATCTGGATACTAGGGTATGTTTTAGAGGGGTTGTGTAATCTGGATATTAGGGTCTGTTTTTGAAGGGGGTTTGTGTAATCTGAATATTATGGTCTGTTTTGAGGGGATGTTTGTAATCTGGATATTAGGGTGTGTTTTTGAAAAGGGTGTATATAATCTGGATATTTGGGTCTGTTTTTGAGGGGTTGTGTTATCTGGATATTAGGGTCTGTTTTTGAGGGGTTGTGTTATCTGGATATTAGGGTCTGTTTTTGAGGGGTTGTGTAATCTGGATATCATGGTCTGTTTTTGAAGGGGTGTGTATAATCTAGATATTATGCTCTGTTTTTGAGGGGGTGTGTGTAAAATGGATATAAGTGTCTGTTTTTGAGTGGGTGTGTAATCTGGATTTTATGCTTTGTTTTTGAGGGTGTGCATGTAATCTGGATATTAGGGTCTGTTTTTGAGCGGTTGTGTAATCTGGATATTATGGTCTGTTTTGAGGGGATGTTTGTAATCTGGATATTAGGGTGTGTTTTTGAAAAGGGTGTATATAATCTGGATATTTGGGTCTGTTTTTGAGGGGTTGTGTTATCTGGATATTAGGGTCTGTTTTTGAGTGGTTGTGTTATCTGGATATTAGGGTCTGTCTTTGAGGTGGTGTGTGTAATCTGGATATTAGGGTCTGTTTTTGATGTGTTGTGTAATCTGAATATTATGGTCTGTTTTTGAGGGTGTGTGTGTAATCTGGATATTAGGGTCTGTTTTTGACGGGATGTTTGTAATCTGGATATTATGGTCTGTTTTTGAAGGGGGTGTGTATAATCTGGATATTAGGGTCTGTTTTTGAGGGGGTGTGTAATCTGTATATTAGGTTCTGATTTTGATGGGCTGTGTGTAATCTGGATATTATGCTCTGTTTTTGAGGGGGTGTGTAATCTGGATATGATGGCCTATTTTTGAGGGGGTGTGTGCAATCTGGATATCAGTGTCTGTTTTTGAGTGGTTGTGTAATCTGGACATTAGGGTGTGTTTTTGAAGGGTTGTGTCATCTGGATATTAGGCTATGTTTTTGAGCGGTTGTGTAATCTGGATATTAGGGTTTGTTTTTGAGTGGTTGTGTAATCTGGATATTAGGGTTTGTTTTTGAGTGGTTGTGTAATCTGGATATTAGGGTATGTTTTTTAGCGCTTGTGTAATCTGGATATTAGGGTCTGTTTTTGTGGCAGTGTGAAATCTGGATATTAGGTTATGTTTTTGAGGGGTTGTGTAATCTGGATATTAGGGTCTGTTTTTGAGGGGTGTGTAATCTGGATATTAGGCTCTGTTTTTGATGGGCTGTGTGTAATCTAGATATTATGCTCTGTTTTTGAGGGGGTGTGTGTAAAATGGATATAAGTGTCTGTTTTTGAGTGGGTGTGTAATCTGGATTTTATGCTCTGTTTTTGAGGGTGTGCATGTAATCTGGATATTAGGGTCTGTTTTTGAGCGGTTGTGTAATCTGGATATTATGGTCTGTTTTGAGGGGATGTGTGTAATCTGGATATTAGGGTCTGTTTTTGATGTGTTGTGTAATCTGGACATTAGGGTATGTTTTTGAGGGGTTGTGTACTCTGGATATTAGGCTATGTTTTTGAGGGGTTCTGTAATCTGGATATTAGGGTATGTTTTAGTGGGGTTGTGTAATCTGGATATTTCGGTCTGTTTTTGAAGGGGGTTTGCGTAATCTGAATATTATGGTCTGTTTTTGAGGAGTTGTGTTATCTGGATATTAGGGTCTGTCTTTGAGGTGGTGTGTGTAATCTGGATATTATGGTCTGTTTTTGAGGGGTTGTGTAATCTGGATATTAGGTTATGTTTTTGAGGGATTCTGTAATCTGGATATTAGGCTATTTTTTAGAGGGGTTGTGTAATCTGTATATTAGGGTCTCTTTTTGAAGGGGGTTTGTGTAATTTGAATATTATGGTCCGTTTTGACTGGATGTTTGTAATCTGGATATTAGGGTCTGTTTTTGAAGGGGGTGTATATAATCTGGACATTAGGGTCTGTTTTTGAGGGGTTGTGTAATCTGGATATTAGGGTATGTTTTTGAGGGGTTCTGTAATCTGGATATTAGGGTATGTTTTAGTGGGGTTGTGTAATCTGGATATTACGGTCTGTTTTTGAAGGGGGTTTGCGTAATCTGAATATTATGGTCTGTTTTTGAGGGGTTGTGTTATCTGGATATTAGGGTCTGTTTTTGAGAGTTTGTGTAATCTGGATATTAGGGTATGTTTTTGAGGGGTTCTGTAATCTGGATATTAGGGTCTGTTTTTGAGGGGTTGTGTTATCTGGATATTACGGTCTGTTTTTGAAGGGGTGTGTATAATCTAGATATTAGGGTCTGTTTTTGAAGGGGGTGTGTGTAATCTGTATATTAGGGTCTGTATTTGAGTGGTTGTGTTATCTGGATATTAGGATCTGTTTTTGAGGGGTTGTGTCATCTGGATATTAGACTATGTTTTTGAGCGGTTGTGTAATCTGAATATTAGGGTCTGTTTTTGAGTGGTGTAATCTGGACATTAGGGTATGTTTTTGAGGGGTTGTGTAATCTGGATATTAGGGTCTGTTTTTGAGTGGTTGTGTAATCTGGACATTAGGGTATGTTTTTGAGGGGTTGTGTACTCTGGATATTAGGGTATATTTTTTAGCGCTTGTGTAATCTGGATATTAGGGTCTGTTTTTGTGGCAGTGTGAAATCTGGATATTAGGGTATGTTTTTGAGGGGTTGTGTAATCTGGATATTAGGGTCTGTTTTTGAGGGGTTGTGTAATCTGGATATTAGGTTCTGTTTTTGATGGGCTGTGTGTAATCTAGATATTATGCTCTGTTTTTGAGGGGGTGTGTAATCTGGATTTTTTGCTCTGTTTTTGAGGGTGTGCATGTAATCTGGATATTAGGGTCTGTTTTTGAGTGGTTGTGTAATCTGGATATTATGGCCTGTTTTTGAGGGGATGTTTGTAATCTGGATATTAGGGTCTGTGTTTGAAGGAGGTGTATGTAATCTGGATATTAGGGTCTTTTTTTGAAGGGGGTGTGTGTAATCTGGATATTAGGGTCTGTTTTTGACGGGTTGTGTAATCTGGATATTAGGGTCTGTTTTTGAGGGGTTGTGTTATCTGGATATTAGGGTCTTTTTGAGCGGTTGTTTAATCTGGCTATTAGGGTCTGTTTCTTAGGGGAAGTTTATAATCTGGATATTATGGTCTGTTTTTGAAGGGGGTGTGTAATCTGGATATTAGGTTCTGATTTTGATGGGCTGTGTGTATTCTGGATATTATGCTCTGTTTTTGAGGGGGTGTGTAATCTGGATGTGATGGCCTATTTTTGAGGGGGTGTGTGTAATCTGGACATTAAGGTCTGTATTTGAGGGGTTGTGCAATCTGGATATTAGGGTCTGTTTTTGAGGGGTTGTGTACTCTGGATATTAGGCTATGTTTTTGAGTGGTTGTGTAATCTGGATATTAGGGTTTTTTTTGATTGGTTGTGTAATCTGGATATTAGGGTATTTTTTGATTGGTTGTGTAATCTGGATATTAGGGTATTTTTTGATTGGTTGTGTAATCTGGATATTAGGGTATTTTTCTGAGCGCTTGTGTAATCTGGATATTAGGGTCTGTTTTTGTGGCAGTGTGAAATCTGGATATTAGGGTATGTTTTTGAGGGTTTGTGTAATCTGGATATTAGGGTCTGTTTTTGAGGGGTTGTGTAATCTGGATGTTAGGCTCTGTTTTTGAGGGGTTGTGTAATCTGGATATTAGGTTCTGTTTTTGATGGGCTGTGTGTAATCTGGATATTATGCTCTGTTTTTGAGGTGGTGGGTGTAAAATGGATATAAGTGTCTGTTTTTGAGTGGGTGTGTAATCTGGATTTTATGCTTTGTTTTTGAGGGTGTGCATGTAATCTGGATATTAGGGTATGTTTTTGAGCGGTTGTGTAATCTGGATATTACGGCCTGTTTTTGAGGGGATGTGTGTAACCTGGATATTAGGGTCTGTTATTGAGGGGCTGTGTAATCTGGATATTATGGTCTGTTTTTGAAGGGCCTATGTATAATCCAGATATTAGGGTCTGTTTTTGAGGGGTTGTGTAATCTGGATATTAGGGTCTTTTTGAGGGGTTGTGTAATCTGGATATTAGGGTCTGTTTTTGAGTGGTTGTGTAATCTGGATATTATGGCCTGTTTTTGAGGGGATGTTTGTAATCTGGATATTAGGGTCTGTGTTTGAAGGAGGTGTATGTAATCTGGATATTAGGGTCTTTTTTTGAAGGGGGTGTGTGTAATCTGGATATTAGGGT
Organism: Carcharodon carcharias; assembly: GCF_017639515.1. Classification (NCBI taxonomy): domain Eukaryota; kingdom Metazoa; phylum Chordata; class Chondrichthyes; order Lamniformes; family Lamnidae; genus Carcharodon; species Carcharodon carcharias. The sequence continues at coordinate 740,235 of NW_024470825.1, read as the reverse complement.
CTGTTTTTGACGGGTTGTGTAATCTGGATATTAGGGTCTTTTTGAGCGGTTGTTTAATCTGGCTATTAGGGTCTGTTTCTTAGGGGAAGTTTATAATCTGGATATTATGGTCTGTTTTTGAAGGGGGTGTGTAATCTGGATATTAGGGTCTGTTTTTGAGGGGGTGTGTAATCTGGATATTAGGTTCTGATTTTTAGGGGATGTTTTTAATCTGGATATTATGGTCTGTTTTTGAAGGGGGTGTGTATAATCTGGATATTAGAGTCTGTTTTTGAGGGGGTGTGTAATCTGTATATTAGGTTCTGATTTTGATGGGCTGTGTGTAATCTGGATATTATGCTCTGTTTTTGAGGGGGTGTGTAATCTGGATATTGTGGCCTATTTATGAGGGGTTGTGTGTAATCTGGATATTAGGGTCTGTTTTTGAGGGGTTGTGCAATCTGGAAATTAGTGTCTGTTTTTGAGTGGTTGTGTAATCTAGACATTAGGGTATGTTTGTGAGGGGTTGTGTAATCTGGATATTAGGCTATGTTTTTGCGGGGGTTGTGTAATCTGGATATTAGGGTCTGTTTTTGAGTGGTTGTGTAATCTGGATATTAGGGTATGTTTGAGCGGTTGTGTAATCTGGATATTAGGGTCTATTTTTGACGGGGTGTGTGAAATCTGGATATTAGGGTAAGTTTTTGAGGGGTTGTGTAATCTGGATATTAGGGTCTGTTTTTGAGGGGTTGTGTAATCTGGATATTAGGTTCTGTTTTTGATGGGCTGTGTGTAATCTGGATATTATGGTCTGTTTTTGAAGGGCATGTGTATAATCTGGATATTATGGTCTGGTTTTGAAGGGCGTATGTATAATCTGGATGTTAGGGTCTGTTTTTGAAGGGGGTGTGTATAATCTGGATATTAGGGTCTGTTTTTGAAGGGTGTGTGTGTAATCTGGATATTAGGGTCTGTTTTTGAAGGGGTGTGTATAATCTGGATATTAGGGTCTGTTTTTGAAGGGGGTGTGTATAATCTGGATATTAGGGTCTGTTTTTGAGGGGATGTTTGTAATCTGGATATTATTGTCTGTTCTTGAAGGTGGTGTGTATAATCTGGATATTAGGGTGTGTTTTTGAGGGGGTGTGTAATCTGTATATTAGGTTCTGTTTTTGATGGGCTGTGTGTAATCTGGATATTATGCTCTGTTTTTGAAGGGGCTGTGTAATCTGGATATTATACTCTGTTTTTGAGGGGGTGTGTGTAAAATGGATATAAGTGTCTGTTTTTGAGTGAGTGTGCTATTTGGATTTTATGCTCTGTTTTTGAGAGTGTGCATATAATCTGGATATTAGGGTCTGTTTTTTAGCGGTTGTGTAATCTGGATATTATGGCCTGTTTTTGAGGGGATATGTGTAACCTGGATATTAGGGTCTGTTATTGAGTGGCTGTGTAATCTGGTTATTATGGTCTGTTTTTGAAGGGGTGTGCATAATCTAGATATTAGGTTCTGTTTTTGAAGGGGGTGTGTGTAATCTGGATATTAGGGTCTGTTTTTGAGGGGTTGTGTCATTTGGATATTAGGGTCTGTTTTTGAGGGGTTGTGTTATCTGGATATTAGGGTCTGTTTTTGAAGGGGTGTGCATAATCTAGATATTAGGTTCTGTTTTTGAAGGGGGTGTGTGTAATCTGGATATTAGGGTCTGTTTTTGAGGGGTTGTGTCATTTGGATATTAGGGTCTGTTTTTGAGGGTTTGTGTAATCTGGATATTAGTGTCTGTTTTTGAGGGGGTGTGTAATCTGGATATTAGGTTCTGATTTTAATGGGCTGTGTGTAACCTGGATATTATGCTCAGTTTTTGAGGGGGTGTGTAATCTGGATATTATGCTCTGTTTTTGAGGGGGTGTGTAATCTGGATATTATGGTCTGTTTTTGAGGGGATGTTTGTAATCTGCATATTATGGTCTGTTTTTGACGGGGGTGTGTATAATCTGGATATTAGTGTCTGTTTTTGTGGCAGTGTGTGTAATCTGGATATTAGAGTCTGTTTTTGAGGGGATGTGTAATCTGGATATTATGGTCTGTTTTTGAGGGGATTTGGGTTATCTGGATATTATGGTCTGTTTTGAGGGTGTGTGTAATCTGGATGTTAGGGTCTGATTTTGATGGGACGTGTAATCTGGATATTAGGGTCTCTTTTTGAAGAGGGTTTGTGTAATCTGAATATTATGGTTTATTTTTGAAGGGGGTGTATATAATCTGGATATTAGGGTCTGTTTTTGAGGGGTTGTGTTATCTGGATATTAGGGTCTGTTTTTGAGGGGTTGTGTTATCTGGATATTAGAGTCTGTCTTTGAGGTGATGTTTGTAATCTGGATATTAGGGTCTGTTTTTGATGTGTTGTGTAATCTGAATATTATGGTCTGTTTTTGAGGGTGTGTGTGTAATCTGGATATTAGGGTCTGTTTTTGAGGGGATGTTTGTAATCTGGATATTATGGTCTGTTTTTGAAGGGGGTGTGTATAATCTGGATATTAGGGTCTGTTTTTGAGGGGATGTTTGTAATCTGGATATTAGGGTCTGTTTTTGAATGGGGTGTGAATAATCTGGATATTAGAGTCTGTTTTTGAGGGGGTGTGTAATCTGTATATTAGGTTCTGATTTTGATGGGCTGTGTGTAATCTGGATATTATGCTCTGTTTTTGAGGGGGTGTATAATCTGGATGTGATGGCCTATTTTTGAGGGGTTGTGTCTAATCTGTATATCAGTGTCTGTTTTTGAGTGGTTGTGTAATCTGGACATTAGGGTGTGTTTTTGAGGGGTTGTGTCATCTGGATATTAGGCTATGTTTTTGAGCGGTTGTGTAATCTGGATATTAGTGTCTGTTTTTGAGTGGTTGTGTAATCTGGACATTAGGGTATGTTTTTGAGGGGTTGTGCACTCTGGATATTAGGCTATGTTTTTGAGGGGTTGTGTAATCTGGATATTAGGGTCTGTTTTTGTGGCAGTGTGAAATCTGGATATTAGGGTATGTTTTTGAGGGGTTGTGTAATCTGGATATTAGGTTCTGTTTTTGATGGGCTGTGTGTAATCTGGATTTTATGCTCTGTTTTTGAGGGTGTGCATGTAATCTGGATATTAGGGTCTGTTTTTGAGGGGTTGTGTAATCTGGATATTAGGGTCTTTTTGAGGGGTTGTGTAATCTGGATATTAGGGTCTGTTTTTTAGGGGATGTTTTTAATCTGGATATTATGGTCTGTTTTTGAAGGGGTTGTGTATAATCTGGATATTAAGGTCTGTTTTTGAAGGGCGTGTGTATAATCTGGATATTAGGGTCTGTTTTTGAAGGGTGTGTGTGTAATCTGGATATTAGGGTCTGTTTTTGAGGGGGTGTGTATAATCTGGATATTAGGGTCTGTTTTTGAATGGGGTGTGAATAATCTGGATATTAGGGTCTGTTTTTGAGGGGGTGTGTAATCTGTATATTAGGTTCTGATTTTGATGGGCTGTGTGTAATCTGGATATTATGCTCTGTTTTTGAGGGGGTGTATAATCTGGATGTGATGGCCTATTTTTGAGGGGTTGTGTCTAATCTGTATATCAGTGTCTGTTTTTGAGTGGTTGTGTAATCTGGACATTAGGGTGTGTTTTTGAGGGGTTGTGTCATCTGGATATTAGGCTATGTTTTTGAGCGGTTGTGTAATCTGGATATTAGTGTCTGTTTTTGAGTGGTTGTGTAATCTGGACATTAGGGTATGTTTTTGAGGGGTTGTGTACTCTGGATATTAGGCTATGTTTTTGAGGGGTTGTGTAATCTGGATATTAGGGTCTGTTTTTGTGGCAGTGTGAAATCTGGATATTAGGGTATGTTTTTGAGGGGTTGTGTAATCTGGATATTAGGTTCTGTTTTTGATGGGCTGTGTGTAATCTGGATTTTATGCTCTGTTTTTGAGGGTGTGCACGTAATCTGGATATTAGGGTCTGTTTTTGAGCGGTTGTGTAATCTGGATATTACGGCCTGTTTTTGAGGGGATGTGTGTAACCTGGATATTAGGGTCTGTTATTGAGGGGCTGTGTAATCTGGGTATTATGGTCTGTTTTTGAAGGGCCTATGTATAATCCAGATATTAGGGTCTGTTTTTGAGGGGTTGTGTAATCTGGATATTAGGGTCTTTTTGAGGGGTTGTATAATCTGGATATTAGGGTCTGTTTTTTAGGGGATGTTTTTAATCTGGATATTATGGTCTGTTTTGGAAGGGGGTGTGTATAATCTGGATACTAGGGTCTGTTTTTGAGGAGGTGTGTAATCTGTATATTAGGTTCTGATTTTGATGGGCTGTGTGTAATCTGGATACTATGCTCTGTTTTTGAGGGGGTGTGTAATCTGGATATTATGGCCTATTTATGAGGGGTTGTGTGTAATCTGGACATTAGTGTCTGTTTTTGAGGGGTTGTGCAATCTGGAAATTAGTGTCAGTTTTTGAGTGGTTGTGTAATCTAGACATTAGGGTATGTTTGTGAGGGGTTGTGTAATCTGGATATTAGGGTCTATTTTTGACGGGGGGTGTGAAATCTGGATATTAGGGTAAGTTTTTGAGGGGTTGTGTAATCTGGATATTAGGGTCTGTTTTTGAGGGGTTGTGTAATCTGGATATTAGGTTCTGTTTTTGATGGGCTGTGTGTAATCTGGATATTATCGTCTGTTTTTGAAGGGCATGTGTATAATCTGGATATTATGGTCTGTTTTTGAAGGGCGTATGTATAATCTGGATATTAGGGTCTGTTTTTGAAGGGTGTGTGTGTAATCTGGATATTAGGGTCTGTTTTTGAGGGGGTGTGTATAATCTGGATATTAGGGTCTGTTTTTGAAGGGGGTGTGTATAATCTGGATATTAGGGTCTGTTTTTGAGGGGATGTTTGTAATCTGGATTTTATTGTCTGTTTTTGAAGGGGGTGTGTATAATCTGGATATTAGAGTCTGTTTTTGAGTGGGTGTGTAATCTGTATATTAGGTTCTGATTTTGATGGGCTGTGTGTAATCTGGATTTTATGCTCTGTTTTTGAGGGGGTGTATAATCTGGATATTATGGCCTATTTTTGAGGGGGTGTGTGTAATCTGGATATTAGGGTCTGTATTTGAGGGGTTGTGCAATCTGGATATTAGGGTCTGTTTTTGAGGGGGTGTGTGTAATCTGGATATTAGCGTCTTTTTGAGTGGTTGTGTAATCTGGACATTAGGGTGTGTTTTTGAGGGGTTGTGTCATCTGGATATTAGGCTATGTTTTTGAGCGGTTGTGTAATCTGGATATTAGGGTCTGTTTTTGAGTGGTCTGTGTAATCTGGATATTATGGCCTGTTTTTGAGGGGATATGTGTAACCTGGTTATTAGGGTCTGTTATTGAGTGGCTGTATTATCTGGTTATTATGGTCTGTTTTTGAAGGGGTGTGTATAATCTAGATATTAGGGTCTGTTTTTGAATGGGGTGTGTGTAATCTGGATATTAGGGTCTGTTTTTGAGGGGTTGTGTAATCTGGATATTAGGGTCTGTTTTTGAGGGGTTGTGTAATCTGGATTTTATGGTCTGTTTTTGAAGGGGTGTGTATAATCTAGATATTAGGGTCTGTTTTTTGAAGGGGGTGTGTGTAATCTGTATATTAGGGTCTGTATTTGAGTGGTTGTGTTATCTGGACATTAGGGTGTGTTTTTGAGGGGTTGTGTTATCTGGATATTAGGGTCTGTTTTTGAGGGATTGTGTTATCTGGATATTAGGCTATGTTTTTGAGGGGTTGTGTAATCTGGATATTAGGGTCTGTTTTTGAGTGGTTGTGTAATCTGGACATTAGGGTATGTTTCTGAGGGGTTGTGTACTCTGGATATTAGGCTATGTTTTTGAGGGGTTGTGTAATCTGGATATTAGGCTTTGTTTTTGAGTGGTTGTGTAATCTGGATATTAGGGTATATTTTTTAGCGCTTGTGTAATCTGGATATTAGGGTCTGTTTTTGTGGCAGTGTGAAATCTGGATATTAGGGTCTGTTATTGAGGGGCTGTGTAATCTGGATATTATGGTCTGTTTTTGAAGGGCCTATGTATAATCCAGATATTAGGGTCTGTTTTTGAGGGGTTGTGTAATCTGGATATTAGGGTCTTTTTGAGGGGTTGTGTAATCTGGATATTAGGGTCTGTTTTTGAGTGGTTGTGTAATCTGGATATTATGGCCTGTTTTTGAGGGGATGTTTGTAATCTGGATATTAGGGTCTGTGTTTGAAGGAGGTGTATGTAATCTGGATATTAGGGTCTTTTTTTGAAGGGGGTGTGTGTAATCTGGATATTAGGGTCTGTTTTTGACGGGTTGTGTAATCTGGATATTAGGGTCTGTTTTTGAGGGGTTGTGTTATCTGGATATTAGGGTCTTTTTGAGCGGTTGTTTAATCTGGCTATTAGGGTCTGTTTCTTAGGGGAAGTTTATAATCTGGATATTATGGTGTGTTTTTGAAGGGGGTGTGTAATCTGGATATTAGGGTCTGTTTTTGAGGGGGTGTGTAATCTGGATATTAGGTTCTGATTTTTAGGGGATGTTTTTAATCTGGATATTATGGTCTGTTTTTGAAGGGGGTGTATAATCTGAATATTAGGTTCTGATTTTGATGGGCTGTGTGTAATCTGGATACTATGCTCTGTTTTTGAGGGGGTGTGTAATCTGGATATTGTGGCCTATTTATGAGGGGTTGTGTGTAATCTGGATATTAGGGTCTGTTTTTGAGGGGTTGTGCAATCTGGATATTAGTGTCTGTTTTTGAGTGGTTGTGTAATCTAGACATTAGGGTATGTTTGTGAGGGGTTGTGTAATCTGGATATTAGGCTATGTTTTTGCGGGGTTGTGTAATCTGGATATTAGGGTCTGTTTTTGAGTGGTTGTGTAATCTGGATATTAGGGTATGTTTGAGCGGTTGTGTAATCTGGATATTAGGGTCTATTTTTGACGGGGTGTGTGAAATCTGGATATTAGGGTAAGTTTTTGAGGGGTTGTGTAATCTGGATATTAGGGTCTGTTTTTGAGGGGTTGTGTAATCTGGATATTAGGTTCTGTTTTTGATGGGCTGTGTGTAATCTGGATATTATGGTCTGTTTTTGATGGGCTGTGTATAATCTGGATATTATGGTCTGGTTTTGAAGGGCGTATGTATAATCTGGATATTAGGGTGTGTTTTTGAGGGGGTGTGTAATCTGTATATTAGGTTCTGTTTTTGATGGGCTGTGTGTGTAATCTGGATATTATGCTCTGTTTTTGAAGGGGTGTGTATAATCTGGATATTATACTCTGTTTTTGTGGGGGTGTGTGTAAAATGGATATAAGTGTCTGTTTCTGAGTGAGTGTGCTATTTGGATTTTATGGTCTGTTTTTGAGAGTGTGCATATAATCTGGATATTAGGGTTTGTTTTTTAGCGGTTGTGTAATCTGGATATTATGGCCTGTTTTTGAGGGGATATGTGTAACCTGGATGTTAGGGTCTGTTATTGAGTGGCTGTGTAATCTGGTTATTATGGTCTGTTTTTGAAGGGGTGTGCATAATCTAGATATTAGGTTCTGTTTTTGAAGGGGGTGTGTGTAATCTGGATATTAGGGTCTGTTTTTGAGGGGTTGTGTCATTTGGATATTAGGGTCTGTTTTTGAGGGGTTGTGTTATCTGGATATTAGGGTCTGTTTTTGAGGTGGTGTGTGTAATCTGGATATTAGTGTCTGTTTTTGAGGGGGTGTGTAATCTGGATATTAGTGTCTGTTTTTGAGGGGTTGTGTTATCTGGATATTAGGGTCTGTTTTTGAAGGTGGTGTGTATAATCTGGATATTAGTGTCTGTTTTTGAGGGGGTGTGTAATCTGGATATTAGGTTCTGATTTTAATGGGCTGTGTGTAACCTGGATATTATGCTCAGTTTTTGAGGGGGTGTGTAATCTGGATATTATGCTCTGTTTTTGAGGGGGTGTGTAATCTGGATATTATGGTCTGTTTTTGAGGGGATGTTTGTAATCTGCATATTATGGTCTGTTTTTGACGGGGGTGTGTATAATCTGGATATTAGTGTCTGTTTTTGTGGCAGTGTGTGTAATCTGGATATTAGAGTCTGTTTTTGAGGGGATGTGTAATCTGGATATTATGGTCTGTTTTTGAGGGGATTTGGGTTATCTGGATATTATGGTCTGTTTTGAGGGTGTGTGTAATCTGGATGTTAGGGTCTGATTTTGAGGGGACGTGTAATCTGGATATTAGGGTCTCTTTTTGAAGAGGGTTTGTGTAATCTGAATATTATGGTTTATTTTTGAAGGGGGTGTATATAATCTGGATATTAGGGTCTGTTTTTGAGGGGTTGTGTTATCTGGATATTAGGGTCTGTTTTTGAGGGGTTGTGTTATCTGGATATTAGAGTCTGTCTTTGAGGTGATGTTTGTAATCTGGATATTAGGGTCTGTTTTTGATGTGTTGTGTAATCTGAATATTATGGTCTGTTTTTGAGGGTGTGTGTGTAATCTGGATATTAGGGTCTGTTTTTGACGGGATGTTTATAATCTGGATATTATGGTCTGTTTTTGAATGGGGTGTGAATAATCTGGATATTATGGTCTGTTTTTGAATGGGGTGTGAATAATCTGGATATTAGGGTCTGTTTTTGAATGGGGTGTGAATAATCTGGATATTAGGGTCTGTTTTTGAGGGGGTGTGTAATCTGTATATTAGGTTCTGATTTTGATGGGCTGTGTGTAATCTGGATATTATGCTCTGTTTTTGAGGGGGTGTATAATCTGGATGTGATGGCCTATTTTTGAGGGGTTGTGTCTAATCTGTATATCAGTGTCTGTTTTTGAGTGGTTGTGTAATCTGGACATTAGGGTATGTTTTTGAGGGGTTGTGTACTCTGGATATTAGGCTATGTTTTTGAGGTGTTGTGTAATCTGGATATTAGGGTCTGTTTTTGTGGCAGTGTGAAATCTGGATATTAGGGTATGTTTTTGAGGGGTTGTGTATTCTGGATATTAGGTTCTGTTTTTGAGGGGTTGTGTTATCTGGATATTAGGGTCTTTTTGAGCGGTTGTTTAATCGGGCTATTAGGGTCTGTTTCTTAGGGGAAGTTTATAATCTGGATATTATGGTATGTTTTTGAAGGGGGTGTGTAATCTGGATATTAGGGTCTGTTTTTGAGGGGGTGTGTAATCTGGATATTAGGTTCTGTTTTTGATGGGCTGTGTGTAATCTGGATATTATGGTCTGTTTTTGAAGGGCATGTGTATAATCTGGATATTATGGTCTGGTTTTGAAGGGCGTATGTATAATCTGGATATTAGGATCTGTTTTTGAAGGGGGTGTGTATAATCTGGATATTAGGGTCTGTTTTTGAAGGGTGTGTGTATAATCTGGATATTAGGGTCTGTTTTTGAGGGGATGTTTGTAATCTGCATATTATGGTCTGTTTTTGACGGGGGTGTGTATAATCTGGATATTAGGGTCTGTTTTTGAGGGGATGTTTGTAATCTGCATATTATGGTCTGTTTTTGACGGGGGTGTGTATAATCTGGATATTAGTGTCTGTTTTTGTGGCAGTGTGTGTAATCTGGATATTAGAGTCTGTTTTTGAGGGGATGTGTAATCTGGATATTATGGTCTGTTTTTGAGGGGATTTGGGTAATCTGGATATTATGGTCTGTTTTGAGGGTGTGTGTAATCTGGATGTTAGGGTCTGATTTTGAGGGGACGTGTAATCTGGATATTAGGGTCTCTTTTTGAAGAGGGTTTGTGTAATCTGAATATTATGGTTTATTTTTGAAGGGGGTGTATATAATCTGGATATTAGGGTCTGTTTTTGAGGGGTTGTGTTATCTGGATATTAGGGTCTGTTTTTGAGGGGTTGTGTTATCTGGATATTAGAGTCTATCTTTGAGGTGATGTTTGTAATCTGGATATTAGGGTCTGTTTTTGATGTGTTGTGTAATCTGGATATTATGGTCTGTTTTTGAAGGGGGTGTGTATAATCTGGATATTAGGGTCTGTTTTTGAGGGTTTGTGTTATCTGTATATTAGGTTCTGATTTTGATGGGCTGTGTGTAATCTGGATATTATGCTCTGTTTTTGAGGGAGTGTGTAATCTGGATATTAGGTTCTGATTTTGATGGGCTGTGTGTAATCTGGATATTATGCTCTGTTTTTGAGGGAGTGTGTAATCTGGATATTAGGTTCTGATTTTGATGGGCTGTGTGTAATCTGGATATTATGCTCTGTTTTTGAGGGGGTGTATAATCTGGATGTGATGGCCTATTTTTGAGGGGTTGTGTCTAATCTGTATATCAGTGTCTGTTTTTGAGTGGTTGTGTAATCTGGACATTAGGGTGTGTTTTTGAGCGGTTGTGTAATCTGGATATTAGGGTCTGTTTTTGAAGGGGGTGTGTATAATCTGGATATTAGAGTCTGTTTTTGAGGGGGTGTGTAATCTGGATATTAGGTTCTGATTTTGATGGGCTGTGTGTAATCTGGATATTATGCTCTGTTTTTGAGGGGGTGTATAATCTGGATGTGATGGCCTATTTTTGAGGGGTTGTGTCTAATCTGTATATCAGTGTCTGTTTTTGAGTGGTTGTGTAATCTGGACATTAGGGTATGTTTTTGAGGGGTTGTGCACTCTGGATATTAGGCTATGTTTTTGAGGGGTTGTGTAATCTGGATATTAGGGTCTGTTTTTGTGGCAGTGTGAAATCTGGATATTAGGGTATGTTTTTGAGGGATTGTGTAATCTGGATATTAGGTTCTGTTTTTGATGGGCTGTGTGTAATCTGGATTTTATGCTCTGTTTTTGAGGGTGTGCACGTAATCTGGATATTAGGGTCTGTTTTTGAGCGGTTGTGTAATCTGGATATTACGGCCTGTTTTTGAGGGGATGTGTGTAACCTGGATATTAGGGTCTGTTATTGAGGGGCTGTGTAATCTGGGTATTATGGTCTGTTTTTGAAGGGCCTATGTATAATCCAGATATTAGGGTCTGTTTTTGAGGGGTTGTGTAATCTGGATATTAGGGTCTTTTTGAGGGGTTGTGTAATCTGGATATTAGGGTTTGTTTTTTAGGGGATGTTTTTAATCTGGATATTATGGTCTGTTTTTGAAGGGGGTGTGTATAATCTGGATACTAGGGTCTGTTTTTGAGGAGGTGTGTAATCTGTATATTAGGTTCTGATTTTGATGGGCTGTGTGTAATCTGGATACTATGCTCTGTTTTTGAGGGGGTGTGTAATCTGGATATTATGGCCTATTTATGAGGGGTTGTGTGTAATCTGGATATTAGGGTCTGTTTTTGAGGGGTTGTGCAATCTGGAAATTAGTGTCAGTTTTTGAGTGGTTGTGTAATCTAGACATTAGGGTATGTTTGTGAGGGGTTGTGTAATCTGGATATTAGGGTCTATTTTTGACGGGGGGTGTGAAATCTGGATATTAGGGTAAGTTTTTGAGGGGTTGTGTAATCTGGATATTAGGGTCTGTTTTTGAGGGGTTGTGTAATCTGGATATTAGGTTCTGTTTTTGATGGGCTGTGTGTAATCTGGATATTATCGTCTGTTTTTGAAGGGCATGTGTATAATCTGGATATTATGGTCTGTTTTTGAAGGGCGTATGTATAATCTGGATGTTAGGGTCTGTTTTTGAAGGGGGTGTGTATAATCTGGATATTAAGGTCTGTTTTTGAAGGGCGTGTGTATAATCTGGATATTAGTGTCTGTTTTTGTGGCAGTGTGTGTAATCTGGATATTAGAGTCTGTTTTTGAGGGGATGTGTAATCTGGATATTATGGTCTGTTTTTGAGGGGATTTGGGTAATCTGGATATTATGGTCTGTTTTGAGGGTGTGTGTAATCTGGATGTTAGGGTCTGATTTTGAGGGGACGTGTAATCTGGATATTAGGGTCTCTTTTTGAAGAGGGTTTGTGTAATCTGAATATTATGGTTTATTTTTGAAGGGGGTGTATATAATCTGGATATTAGGGTCTGTTTTGAGGGGTTGTGTTATCTGGATATTAGGGTCTGTTTTTGAGGGGTTGTGTTATCTGGATATTAGAGTCTATCTTTGAGGTGATGTTTGTAATCTGGATATTAGGGTCTGTTTTTGATGTGTTGTGTAATCTGGATATTATGGTCTGTTTTTGAAGGGGGTGTGTATAATCTGGATATTAGGGTCTGTTTTTGAGGGTTTGTGTTATCTGTATATTAGGTTCTGATTTTGATGGGCTGTGTGTAATCTGGATATTATGCTCTGTTTTTGAGGGAGTGTGTAATCTGGATATTAGGTTCTGATTTTGATGGGCTGTGTGTAATCTGGATATTATGCTCTGTTTTTGAGGGAGTGTGTAATCTGGATATTAGGTTCTGATTTTGATGGGCTGTGTGTAATCTGGATATTATGCTCTGTTTTTGAGGGGGTGTATAATCTGGATGTGATGGCCTATTTTTGAGGGGTTGTGTCTAATCTGTATATCAGTGTCTGTTTTTGAGTGGTTGTGTAATCTGGACATTAGGGTGTGTTTTGAGCGGTTGTGTAATCTGGATATTAGGGTCTGTTTTTGAAGGGGGTGTGTATAATCTGGATATTAGAGTCTGTTTTTGAGGGGGTGTGTAATCTGGATATTAGGTTCTGATTTTGATGGGCTGTGTGTAATCTGGATATTATGCTCTGTTTTTGAGGGGGTGTATAATCTGGATGTGATGGCCTATTTTTGAGGGGTTGTGTCTAATCTGTATATCAGTGTCTGTTTTTGAGTGGTTGTGTAATCTGGACATTAGGGTATGTTTTTGAGGGGTTGTGCACTCTGGATATTAGGCTATGTTTTTGAGGGGTTGTGTAATCTGGATATTAGGGTCTGTTTTTGTGGCAGTGTGAAATCTGGATATTAGGGTATGTTTTTGAGGGATTGTGTAATCTGGATATTAGGTTCTGTTTTTGATGGGCTGTGTGTAATCTGGATTTTATGCTCTGTTTTTGAGGGTGTGCACGTAATCTGGATATTAGGGTCTGTTTTTGAGCGGTTGTGTAATCTGGATATTACGGCCTGTTTTTGAGGGGATGTGTGTAACCTGGATATTAGGGTCTGTTATTGAGGGGCTGTGTAATCTGGGTATTATGGTCTGTTTTTGAAGGGCCTATGTATAATCCAGATATTAGGGTCTGTTTTTGAGGGGTTGTGTAATCTGGATATTAGGGTCTTTTTGAGGGGTTGTGTAATCTGGATATTAGGGTTTGTTTTTTAGGGGATGTTTTTAATCTGGATATTATGGTCTGTTTTTGAAGGGGGTGTGTATAATCTGGATACTAGGGTCTGTTTTTGAGGAGGTGTGTAATCTGTATATTAGGTTCTGATTTTGATGGGCTGTGTGTAATCTGGATACTATGCTCTGTTTTTGAGGGGGTGTGTAATCTGGATATTATGGCCTATTTATGAGGGGTTGTGTGTAATCTGGATATTAGGGTCTGTTTTTGAGGGGTTGTGCAATCTGGAAATTAGTGTCAGTTTTTGAGTGGTTGTGTAATCTAGACATTAGGGTATGTTTGTGAGGGGTTGTGTAATCTGGATATTAGGGTCTATTTTTGACGGGGGGTGTGAAATCTGGATATTAGGGTAAGTTTTTGAGGGGTTGTGTAATCTGGATATTAGGGTCTGTTTTTGAGGGGTTGTGTAATCTGGATATTAGGTTCTGTTTTTGATGGGCTGTGTGTAATCTGGATATTATCGTCTGTTTTTGAAGGGCATGTGTATAATCTGGATATTATGGTCTGTTTTTGAAGGGCGTATGTATAATCTGGATGTTAGGGTCTGTTTTTGAAGGGGGTGTGTATAATCTGGATATTAAGGTCTGTTTTTGAAGGGCGTGTGTATAATCTGGATATTAGGGTCTGTTTTTGAAGGGTGTGTGTGTAATCTGGATATTAGGGTCTGTTTTTGAGGGGGTGTGTATAATCTGGATATTAGGGTCTGTTTTTGAATGGGGTGTGTATAATCTGGATATTAGGGTCGGTTTTTGAGGGGATGTTTGTAATCTGGATATTATTGTCTGTTTTTGAAGGGGGTGTGTATAATCTGGATATTAGGGTGTGTTTTTGAGGGGGTGTGTAATCTGTATATTAGGTTCTGTTTTTGATGGGCTGTGTGTAATCTGGATATTATGCTCTGTTTTTGAGGGGGTGTGTGTAAAATGGATATAAGTGTCTGTTTTTGAGTGAGTGTAGTATTTGTATTTTATGCTCTGTTTTTGAGGGTGTGCATATAATCTGGATATTAGGGTCTGTTTTTGAGCGGTTGTGTAATCTGGATATTATGGCATGTTTTTGAGGGGATATGTGTAACCTGGATATTAGGGTCTGTTATTGAGTGGCTGTGTAATCTGGTTACTATGGTCTGTTTTTGAAGGTGTGTGCATAATCTAGATATTAGGGTCTGTTTTTGAAGGGCGTGTGTGTAATCTGGATATTAGGGTCTGTTTTTGAGGGGTTGTGTAATCTGGATATTAGGGTCTGTTTTTGAGGGTTTGTGTTATCTGGATATTAGGGTCTGTTTTTGAGGTGGTGTGTGTAATCTGGATATTAGTGTCTGTTTTTGAGGGGGTGTGTAATCTGGATATTAGGTTCTGATTTTAATGGGCTGTGTGTAACCTGGATATTATGCTCAGTTTTTGAGGGGGTGTGTAATCTGGATATTATGCTCTGTTTTTGAGGGGGTGTGTAATCTGGATATTATGGTCTGTTTTTGAGGGGATGTTTGTAATCTGCATATTATGGTCTGTTTTTGACGGGGGTGTGTATAATCTGGATATTAGGGTTTGTTTTTGAAGGGGTTGTGTGTAATCTGGATGTGAGGGTCTGTTTTTGACGGGTTGTGTAATCTGGATATTAGGGTCTGTCTTTGAGTGGTTGTGTAGTCTGGATATTAGTGTATGTTTTTGAGGGGTTGTGTAATCTGGATATTAGGGTCTGTTTTTGAGGGGTTGTGTAGTCTGGATATTAGTGTATGTTTTTGAGGGGTTGTGTAATCTGGATATTAGGGTCTGTTTTTGTGGCAGTGTGTGTAATCTGGATATTAGAGTCTGTTTTTGAGGGGATGTGTAATCTGGATATTATGGTCTGTTTTTGAGGGGATTTGGGTAATCTGGATATTATGGTCTGTTTTTGAGGGGATTTGGGTAATCTGGATATTATGGTCTGTTTTGAGGGTGTGTGTAATCTGGATGTTAGGGTCTGATTTTGAGGGGACGTGTAATCTGAATATTAGGGTCTCTTTTTGAGGGGATGTGTAATCTCTATATTTGGGTCTGTTTTTTAGGGGGTGTGTAATCTGGATATTAGGGTCTGTTTTTGAGGGGATGTGTGTAATCTGGATATTAGGGTCTGTTTTTGAGGCTGTGTGTGTGTAATCTGGATATTAGGGTCTGTTTTTGAGGGGGTGTGTGTAATCTGGATATTATGGTCTGATTTTGAGGGGGTGTATGTAAACTAGATTGTAGGGACTGCACTTGATGGATGTGTAAAATGGATATTAAGGTCTGTTTTTGAGGTGGGTGTATTCTGTATATTAGGGTATGTTTTTGAGGTGGGATGTATAATCTGGATGTTAGTGTCTGTTTTTGATGAGGTGCGTGAAATCTGAATTTTAGGGTCTGTTTTAGAGGGGTGTGTGTGTGTAATGTTCATATTAGGGTCTGTTTTTGAGGGATTGAGTGTAATCTGGATATTACTGTCTCTTTTTGAGGGGGTTAGTGTTCTGGATATTAGGGTTTGGCTTTGACGGGGAATGTATAATCTGAATATTAGGGTCTGTTTTTGGGAGGGTGAGTATTTTGGATATAGGTGCCTGTTTTTGAGGGGGGTGTAATCTGAATATTAGGGTCTGTTTTTGAAGGGGGCGTTGTAATCTGGATATTAGGGTCTGTTTTTGAGGGGGTGTGTGTACTCTGGATATTACGGTCTGTTTTTGAGAGGGTGTGTGTCATCTGAATATTATGGTCTGTTTTTGAGGTGGGTTGTATTATCTGGATATTAGGGTTTGTTTCAGAGGGGGTGTGTAATCTGGATATTAGAGTCTGTTTTTAGGAGGGTGAGTATCTTGGATATGAGTGCCTGTTTTTGAGGGGGTGTGTGTAATCTGAATATTATGCTCTGTTTTTGAGGGTGTGTCTGTTATCTGTATATTATCGTCTGTTTTTGAGGGGGGGGTGTAATCTGAATATTATGGTCTGTTTTTCAGGGGGTGTGTAATCTGAATATTATGGTCTGTTTTTGAGGTGGGGTGTCTAATCTGGATATTAGGGTCTGTTTTTGAGGGGGTGTGTGTAATCTGTATATTACAGTCTGTTTTTGAGAGGGTGTGTGTCATCTGAATATTATGGTCTGTTTTTGAGGTGGGTTGTATTATCTGGATATTAGGGTATGTTTTTGAGGGGTTGTGTAATCTGGATATTAGGGTCTGTTTTTGATGGGGTGTGTGTAATCTGTATATTAGGGTCTGTGTTTGAGGGTGTGTGTCATCTGGATATTAGGGTCTGTTTTTGAGGGTGTATGTGTGTTATCTAGATAATAAGGTCTGTTTGTGAGAGTGTGTGTAATCTGAATATTGTCTATTTTTGAGTAGGTGTGTATAATCTGAATATTTTGGGTGTGATTTTGAGGGGGGTGTAATCTGTATATAAGGTTCTGTTTTTGAGGGGGTGTGTGTAATATGAATATTAGGGTCTGTATTTGAGCGGTTGGTTGTAATCTGCATTACTGGGATCTGTTTTTCAAGGGTTGAGTATTTTGGATATGAGGAGTGTCTGTTTTTGGGGGGATGTTTAATAATCTGAATATTAGGGTCTACATTTTGAGTATGTGTAATCTGGATATTAGGGTCTGTTTTTGATGGGCTGTGTGTCATCTGGATATTAGGGTCTTTTTTGAGGGGGTGTGTAATCTGGATATTATGCTCTGTTTTTGAGGGGGTGTGTAATCTGGATATTACGCTCTGTTTTTGAGCGGGTGTGTATAATCTGGATATTAGGGTATGTTTTTGAGGGGTTGTGTAGTCTGGATATTAGGGTCTGTTTTTGAGGGGGTGTGTGTAATCTGTATATTACGGTCTGTTTTTGAGAGGGTGTGTGTCATCTGAATATTATGGTCTGTTTTTGAGGTGGGTTGTATTATCTGGATATTAGGGTATGTTTTTGAGGGGTTGTGTAATCTGGATATTAGGGTCTGTTTTTGATGGGGTGTGTGTAATCTGTATATTAGGGTCTGTGTTTGAGGGTGTGTATAATCTGGATATTAGGGTCTGTTTTTGATGGGGTGTGTGTAATCTGTATATTAGGGTCTGTGTTTGAGGGTGTGTGTCATCTGGATATTAGGGTCTGTGTTTGAGGGTGTGTATAATCTGGATATTAGGGTCTGTTTTTGATGGGGTGTGTGTAATCTGTATATTAGGGTCTGTGTTTGAGGGTGTGTGTCATCTGGATATTAGGGTCTGTGTTTGAGGGTGTGTATAATCTGGATATTAGGGTCTGTTTTTGATGGGGTGTGTGTAATCTGTATATTAGGGTCTGTGTTTGAGGGTGTGTGTTATCTAGATAATAAGGTCTGTTTGTGAGGGTGTGTGTAATCTGAATATTGCCTATTTTTGAGTAGGTGTGTATAATCTGAATATTGTGGGTGTGATTTTGAGGGGGGTGTAATCTGGATATTAAGGTCTGTTTTTGAGGGTTTGTGTAATCTGGATATTATGGTCTGTTCTTGAAGGGGGTGTCTGTAATCTGTATATTAGTGTCTGTTTTTGAAAGGAGCGTGTAATCTGGATATTAGGATCATTTTGAGTGGTGTGTGTAATCTGTATATTAGTGTCTGTTTTTGAAGGGAGCGTGTAATCTGGAGATTAGGATCTTTTTGAAGGGTGTGTGTAATCTGGACCTTCTGGTCGGTTTTCCAGCGGGTTCTGTAATCTGGCCTTGTCAGTCAAACTGGATACAGTGCTGGGTGACAGGATACTTGTTCTCCATATCACAGGGTGTCGGTGTGTGTGCTCTGTGTGTTACAGGGTGTCTGGGTGTGTGCTCTGTGTGTTACAGGGTGTCTGGGTGTGTGCTCTGTGTGTTACGGGGTGTCTGGGTGTGTGCTCTGTGTGTTACGGGGTGTCTGGGTGTGTGCTCTCTGTGTGACGGGGTGTCTGGGTGTGTGCTCTGTGTGTGACGGGGTGTCTGGGTGTGTGCTCTCAGTGTGAAGGGGTGTCTGGGTGTGTGCTCTGTGTGTTACGGGGTGTCTGGGTGTGTGCTCTCTGTGTTACGGGGTGTCTGGGTGTGTGCTCTGAGTTACGGGGTGTCTGAGTGTGTGCTCTCAGTGTGACGGGGTGTCTGGGTGTGTGCTCTGTGTGTTACGGGGTGTCTGGGTGTGTGCTCTCAGTGTGACGGGGTGTCTGGGTGTGTGCTCTCAGTGTGACGGGGTGTCTGGGTGTGTGCTCTCAGTGTGACGGGGTGTCTGGGTGTGTGCTCTCAGTGTGATGGGGTGTTTGGGTGTGTGCTCTCAGTGTGATGGGGTGTTTGGGTGTGTGCTCTGTGTGTTACGGGGTGTCTGGGTGTGTGCTCTCAGTGTGACGGGGTGTCTGGGTGTGTGCTCTCAGTGTGACGGGGTGTCTGGGTGTGTGCTCTGTGTGTTACGGGGTGTCTGGGTGTATGCTCTGTGTGTTACGGGGTGTCTGGGTGTGTGCTCTCAGTGTGACGGGTTGTCTGGGTGTGTGCTCTCAGTGTGATGGGGTGTCTGGGTGTGTGCTCTCAGTGTGACGGGGTGTCAGGGTGTGTGCTCTCAGTGTGACGGGGTGTCTGGGTGTGTGCTCTGTGTGTTACGGGGTGTCTGGGTGTGTGCTGTCAGTGTGACGGGGTGTCTGGGTGTGTGCTCTCAGTGTGACGGGGTGTCTGGGTGTGTGCTCTCAGTGTGACGGGGTGTCTGGGTGTGTGCTCTCAGTGTGACGGGGTGTCTGGGTGTGTGCTCTCAGTGTGACGGGGTGTCTGGGTGTGTGCTCTGTGTGTTACGGGGTGTTTGGGTGTGTGCTCTGTGTGTGACGGGGTGTCTGGGTGTGTGCTCTGTGTGTTACGGGGTGTCTGGGTGTGTTCTCTGTGTGTTACGGGGTGTCTGGGTGTGTGCTCTCAGTGTGACGGGGTGTCTGGGTGTGTGCTCTGTGTGTGACGGGGTGTCTGGGTGTGTGCTCTGTGTGTTACGGGGTGTCTGGGTGTGTGCTCTGTGTGTTACGGGGTGTCTGGGTGTGTGCTCTGTGTGCTACGGGGTGTCTGGGTGTGTGCTCTGTGTGTTACGGGGTTTCTGGGTGTGTGCTCTGTGTGTTACGAGGTGTCTGGGTGTGTGCTATCAGTGTGACGGGGTGTCTGGGTGTGTGCTCTGTGTGTGACGGGGTGTCTGGGTGAGTGCTCTCAGTGTGACGGGGTGTCTGGGTGTGTGCTGTCAGTGTGACGGGGTGTCTGGGTGTGTGCTCTGTGTTACGGGGTGTCTGGGTGTGTGCTCTCAGTGTGACGGGGTGTCTGGGTGTATGCTCTCAGTGTGACGGGGTGTCTGGGTGTGTGCTCTCAGTGTGACGGGGTATCTGGGTGTGTGCTCTGTGTGTTACGGGGTGTCTGGGTGTGTGCTCTGTGTGTTACGGGGTGTCTGGGTGTGTGCTCTGTGTGTTAGGGGGTGTCTGGGTGTGTGCTCTGTGTGTTACGGGGTGTCTGGGTGTGTGCTCTGTGTGTTACGGGGTGTCTGGGTGTGTGCTCTGAGTTACGGGGTGTCTGGGTGTGTGCTCTGTGTGTTATGGGGTGTCTGGGTGTGTGCTCTGTGTGGTACGGGGTGTCTGGGTGTGTGCTCTGTGTGTTACGAGGTGTCTGGGTGTGTGCTTTGAGTTACGGGGTGTCTGAGTGTGTGCTCTCAGTGTGACGGGGTGTCTGCGTGTGTGCTCTGTGTGTTACGGGGTGTCTGCGTGTGTGCTCTGTGTGTTACGGGGTGTCTGGGTGTGTGCTCTCAGTGTGACGGGGTGTCTGGGTGTGTGCTCTGTGTGTTACGGGGTGTCTGGGTGTGTGCTCTGTGTGACGGGGTGTCTGTGTGTGTGCTCTCAGTGTGACAGGGTGTCTGGGTGTGTGCTAACAGTGTGACGGGGTGTCTGGGTGTGTGCTCTGTGTGTTACGGGGTGTCTGGGTGTGTGCTGTCAGTGTGACGGGGTATCTGGGTGTGTGCTCTGTGTGTTACGGGGTGTCTGGGTGTGTGCTCTGTGTTACGGGGTGTCTGGGTGTGTGCTCTGTGTTACGGGGTGTCTGGGTGTGTGCTCTGTGTTACGGGGTGTCTGGGTGTGTGCTCTGTGTTACGGGGTGTCTGGGTGTGTGCTCTGTGTTACGGGGTGTCTGGGTGTGTGCTCTCAGTGTGACGGGGTGTCTGGGTGTGTGCTCTCAGTGTGACGGGCTGTCTGGGTGTGTGCTCTGTGTGTTACGGGGTGTCTGGGTGTGTGCTCTGTGTGTTACGGGGTGTCTGGGTGTGTGCTGTCAGTGTGACGGGGTGTCTGGGTGTGTGCTCTGTGTGTTACGGGGTGTCTGGGTGTATGCTCTCAGTGTGACGGGGTGTCTGGGTGTGTGCTCTCAGTGTGACGGGGTTTCTGGGTGTGTGCTCTGTCTGGCGGGGTGTCTGGGTGTGTGCTCTCAGTGTGACTGGGTGTCTGGGTGTGTGCTCTCAGTGTTACAGGGTCTCTGGGTGTGTGCTCTCAGTGTGACGGGGTGTCTGGGTGTGTGCTCTGTGTGTTATGGGGTGTCTGGGTGTGTGCTCTGTGTTACGGGGTGTCTGGGTGTGTGCTCTCAGTGTGACGGGGTGTCTGGGTGTGTGCTCTGTGTGTTACGGGGTGTCTGGGTGTGTGCTCTGTGTGTTACGGGGTGTCTGGGTGTGTGCTCTCATTGTGACGGGATGTCTGGGTGTGTGCTCTCAGTGTTACGGGGTGGCTGGGTGTGTGCTCTCAGTGTGACGGGGTGTCTGGGTGTGTGCTCTGTGTTACGGGGTGTCTGGGTGTGTGCCCTGTGTGTTACGGGGTGTCTGGGTGTGTGCTCTCAGTGTGACGGGGTGTCTGGGTGTGTGCTCTCAGTGTGACGGGGTGTCCGGGTGTGTGCTCTCAGTGTGACGGGGTGTCTGGGTGTGTGCTCTGTGTTACGGGGTGTCTGGGTGTGTGCTCTCAGTGTTACGGGGTGTCTGGGTGTGTGCTCTCAGTGTGACGGGGTGTCTGGGTGTGTGCTCTGTGTGTTACGGGGTGTCTGGGTGTGTGCTCTCAGTGTGACGGGGTGTCTGGGTGTGTGCTGTCAGTGCGACGGGGTGTCTGGGTGTCTGCTCTCAGTGTGACGGGGTGACTGGGTGTGTGCTCTGTGTGCCGGGGTGTCTGGGTGTGTGCTCTGTGTGTTATGGGGTGTCTGGGTGTGTGCTCTGTGTGTTACGGGGTGTCTGGGTGTGTGCTCTGTGTGTTACGGGGTGTCTGGGTGTGTGCTCTGAGTTACGGGGTGTCTGAGTGTGTGCTCTCAGTGTGACGGGGTGTCTGCGTGTGTGCTCTGTGTGTTACGGGGTGTCTGCGTGTGTGCTCTGTGTGTTACGGGGTGTCTGGGTGTGTGCTTTCAGTGTGACGGGGTGTCTGGGTGTGTGCTCTGTGTGTTACGGGGTGTCTGGGTGTGTGCTCTGTGTGACGGGGTGTCTGTGTGTGTGCTCTCAGTGTGACGGGGTGTCTGGGCGTGTGCTAACAGTGTGACGGGGTGTCTGGGTGTGTGCTCTGTGTGTTACGGGGTGTCTGGGTGTGTGCTCTCTGTGACGGGGTATCTGGGTGTGTGCTCTGTGTGTTACGGGGTGTCTGGGTGTGTGCTCTGTGTTACGGGGTGTCTGGGTGTGTGCTCTGTGTTACGGGGTGTCTGGGTGTGTGCTCTGTGTTACGGGATGTCTGGGTGTGTGCTCTCAGTGTGACGGGGTGTCTGGGTGTGTGCTCTCAGTGTGACGGGCTGTCTGGGTGTGTGCTCTGTGTGTTACGGGGTGTCTGGGTGTGTGCTCTGTGTGTTACGGGGTGTCTGGGTGTGTGCTCTGTGTGTTACGGGGTGTCTGGGTGTGTGCTCTGTGTGTTACGGGGTGTCTGGGTGTGTGCTCTGTGTGTTACGGGGTGTCTGGGTGTGTGCTCTGTGTGTTACGGGGTGTCTGGGTGTGTGCTCTGTGTGTTACGGGGTGTCTGGGTGTGTGCTCTCAGTGTGACGGGGTTTCTGGGTGTGTGCTCTGTCTGGCGGGGTGTCTGGGTGTGTGCTCTCAGTGTGACTGGGTGTCTGGGTGTGTGCTCTCAGTGTTACAGGGTCTCTGGGTGTGTGCTCTCAGTGTGACGGGGTGTCTGGGTGTGTGCTCTGTGTGTTATGGGGTGTCTGGGTGTGTGCTCTGTGTTACGGGGTGTCTGGGTGTGTGCTCTCAGTGTGACTGGGTCTCTGGGTGTGTGCTCTGTGTGTTACGGGGTGTCTGGGTGTGTGCTCTCAGTGTTACAGGGTCTCTGGGTGTGTACTCTCAGTGTGACGGGGTGTCTGGGTGTGTGCTCTGTGTGTTACGGGGTGTCTGGGTGTGTGCTCTGTGTGTTACGGGGTGTCTGGGTGTGTGCTCTCATTGTGACGGGGTGTCTGGGTGTGTGCTCTCAGTGTTACGGGGTGTTTGGGTGTGTGCTCTCAGTGTTACGGGGTGTTTGGGTGTGTGCTCTCAGTGTGACGGGGTGTCTGGGTGTGTGCTCTGTGTTACGGGGTGTCTGGGTGTGTGCTCTCAGTGTGACGGGGTGTCTGGGTGTGTGCTCTGTGTGTTACGGGGTGTCTGCGTGTGTGCTCTCAGTGTGACGGGGTGTCTGGGTGTCTGCTCTCAGTGTGACGGGGTGACTGGGTGTGTGCTCTGTGTGACGGGGTGTCTGGGTGTGTGCTCTCAGTGTGACGGGGTGTCTGGGTGTGTGCTCTCAGTGTTACGGGGTGTCTGCGTGTGTGCTCTGTGTGTTACGGGGTGTCTGGGTGTGTGCTCTCAGTGTGACGGGGTGTCTGGGTGTGTGCTCTCAGTGTTACGGGGTGTCTGGGTGTGTGTTCTCAGTGTGACGGGGTGTCTGGATGTGTGCTCTCAGTGTGACGGGGTGTCTGGGTGTGTGCTCTCAGTGTGATGGGGTGTCTGGGTGTGTGCTCTGTGTGTTACGGGGTGTCTGGGTGTGTGCTCTCAGTGTGATGGGGTGTCTGGGTGTGTGCTCTGTGTGTTACGGGGTGTCTGGGTGTGTGCTCTCAGTGAGACGGGGTGTCTGGGTGTGTGCTCTCAGTGTGACGGGGTGTCTGGGTATGTGCTCTCAGTGTGACGGGGTGTCAGGGTGTGTGCTCTCAGTGTGACGGGGTGTCTTGGTGTGTGCTCTGTGTGTTACGGGGTGTCTGGGTGTGTGCTCTGTGTGTGACGGGGTGTCTGGGTGTGTGCTCTGTGTGTTACGGGGTGTCTGGGTGTGTGCTCTGTGTGTGACGGGGTGTCTGGGTGTGTGCTCTCAGTGTGACGGGGTGTCTGGGTGTGTGCTCTGTGTGTTACGGGGTGTCTGGGTGTGTGCTCTCAGTGTGACGGGGTGTCTGGGTGTGTGCTCTCAGTGTGATGGGGTGTCTGGGTGTGTGCTCTCAGTGTGACGGGGTGTCTGGGTGTGTGCTCTCAGTGTGACGGGGTGTCTGGGTGTGTGCTCTGTGTGTTACGGGGTGTCTGGGTGTGTGCTCTGTGTGACAGGGTGTCTGTGTGTGTGCTCTCAGTGTGACGGGGTGTCTGGGTGTGTGCTCACAGTGTGACGGGGTGTCTGGGTGTGTGCTCTGTGTGTTACGGGGTGTCTGGGTGTGTGCTCTGTGTTACGGGGTGTCTGGGTGTGTGCTCTGTGTTACGGGGTGTCTGGGTGTGTGCTCTGTGTTACGGGGTGTCTGGGTGTGTGCTCTCAGTGTGATGGGGTGTCTGGGTGTGTGCTCTCAGTGTGACGGGCTGTCTGGGTGTGTGCTCTGTGTGTTACGGGGTGTCTGGGTGTGTGCTCTGTGTGTTACGGGTTGTCTGGGTGTGTGCTCTGTGTGTTACGGGGTGTCTGGGTGTGTGCTCTGTGTGTTACGGGGTGTCTGGGTGTGTGCTCTCAGTGTGACGGGGTTTCTGGGTGTATGCTCTGTCTGGCGGGGTGTCTGGGTGTGTGCTCTCAGTGTGACTGGGTGTCTGGGTGTGTGCTCTCAGTGTTACAGGGTCTCTGGGTGTGTGCTCTCAGTGTTACGGGGTCTCTGGGTGTGTGCTCTCAGTGTGACGGGGTGTCTGGGTGTGTGCTCTGTGTGTTATGGGGTGTCTGGGTGTGTGCTCTGTGTTACCGGGTGTCTGGGTGTGTGCTTTCAGTGTGACTGGGTCTCTGGGTGTGTGCTCTGTGTGTTACGGGGTGTGTGCTCTGTGTGTTACGGGGTGTCTGGGTGTGTGCTCTCAGTGTTACAGGGTCTCTGGGTGTGTACTCTCAGTGTGACGGGGTGTCTGGGTGTGTGCTCTGTGTGTTACGGGGTGTCTGGGTATGTGCTCTGTGTGTTACGGGGTGCCTGGGTGTGTGCTCTCAGTGTGACGGGGTGTCTGGGTGTGTGCTCTGTGTGTTATGGGGTGTCTGGGTGTGTGCTCTGTGTTACGGGGTGTCTGGGTGTGTGCTCTCAGTGTGACGGGGTGTCTGGGTGTGTGCTCTGTGTGTTACGGGGTGTCTGGGTGTGTGCTCTGTGTGTTACGGGGTGTCTGGGTGTGTGCTCTCATTGTGACGGGATGTCTGGGTGTGTGCTCTCAGTGTTACGGGGTGGCTGGGTGTGTGCTCTCAGTGTGACGGGGTGTCTGGGTGTGTGCTCTGTGTTACGGGGTGTCTGGGTGTGTGCCCTGTGTGTTACGGGGTGTCTGGGTGTGTGCTCTCAGTGTGACGGGGTGTCTGGGTGTGTGCTCTCAGTGTGACGGGGTGTCCGGGTGTGTGCTCTCAGTGTGTACGGGGTGTCTGGGTGTGTGCTCTGTGTTACGGGGTGTCTGGGTGTGTGCTCTCAGTGTTACGGGGTGTCTGGGTGTGTGCTCTCAGTGTGACGGGGTGTCTGGGTGTGTGCTCTGTGTGTTACGGGGTGTCTGGGTGTGTGCTCTCAGTGTGACGGGGTGTCTGGGTGTGTGCTGTCAGTGCGACGGGGTGTCTGGGGTGTCTGCTCTCAGTGTGACGGGGTGACTGGGTGTGTGCTCTGTGTGCCGGGGTGTCTGGGTGTGTGCTCTGTGTGTTATGGGGTGTCTGGGTGTGTGCTCTGTGTGTTACGGGGTGTCTGGGTGTGTGCTCTGTGTGTTACGGGGTGTCTGGGTGTGTGCTCTGAGTTACGGGGTGTCTGAGTGTGTGCTCTCAGTGTGACGGGGTGTCTGCGTGTGTGCTCTGTGTGTTACGGGGTGTCTGCGTGTGTGCTCTGTGTGTTACGGGGTGTCTGGGTGTGTGCTTTCAGTGTGACGGGGTGTCTGGGTGTGTGCTCTGTGTGTTACGGGGTGTCTGGGTGTGTGCTCTGTGTGACGGGGTGTCTGTGTGTGTGCTCTCAGTGTGACGGGGTGTCTGGGCGTGTGCTAACAGTGTGACGGGGTGTCTGGGTGTGTGCTCTGTGTGTTACGGGGTGTCTGGGTGTGTGCTCTCATGTGACGGGGTATCTGGGTGTGTGCTCTGTGTGTTACGGGGTGTCTGGGTGTGTGCTCTGTGTTACGGGGTGTCTGGGTGTGTGCTCTGTGTTACGGGGTGTCTGGGTGTGTGCTCTGTGTTACGGGATGTCTGGGTGTGTGCTCTCAGTGTGACGGGGTGTCTGGGTGTGTGCTCTCAGTGTGACGGGCTGTCTGGGTGTGTGCTCTGTGTGTTACGGGGTGTCTGGGTGTGTGCTCTGTGTGTTACGGGGTGTCTGGGTGTGTGCTCTGTGTGTTACGGGGTGTCTGGGTGTGTGCTCTGTGTGTTACGGGGTGTCTGGGTGTGTGCTCTGTGTGTTACGGGGTGTCTGGGTGTGTGCTCTGTGTGTTACGGGGTTGTCTGGGTGTGTGCTCTCAGTGTGACGGGGTTTCTGGGTGTGTGCTCTGTCTGGCGGGGGTGTCTGGGTGTGTGCTCTCAGTGTGACTGGGTGTCTGGGTGTGTGCTCTCAGTGTTACGGGTCTCTGGGTGTGTGCTCTCAGTGTGACGGGGTGTCTGGGTGTGTGCTCTGTGTGTTATGGGGTGTTCTGGGTGTGTGCTCTGTGTTACGGGGTGTCTGGGTGTGTGCTCTCAGTGTGACTGGGTCTCTGGGTGTGTGCTCTGTGTGTTACGGGGTGTCTGGGTGTGTGCTCTCAGTGTTACAGGGTCTCTGGGTGTGTACTCTCAGTGTG
This sequence comes from Carcharodon carcharias, assembly GCF_017639515.1. Classification (NCBI taxonomy): domain Eukaryota; kingdom Metazoa; phylum Chordata; class Chondrichthyes; order Lamniformes; family Lamnidae; genus Carcharodon; species Carcharodon carcharias. The sequence continues at coordinate 713,839 of NW_024470825.1, read as the reverse complement.
ACGGGGTGTCTGGGTGTGTGCTCTGTGTGTTACTGGGTGTCTGGGAGTGTGCTCTGTGTGTTACGGGGTGTCTGGGTGTGTGCTCTCATTGTGACGGGGTGTCTGGTGTGTGTGCTCTCAGTGTTACGGGGTGTTGGGTGTGTGCTCTCAGTGTGACGGGGTGTCTGGGTGTGTGCTCTGTGTTACGGGGTGTCTGGGTGTGTGCTCTCAGTGTGACGGGGTGTCTGGGTGTGTGCTCTGTGTGTTACGGGGTGTCTGGTGTGTGCTCTGTGTGACGGGGTGTCTGGGTGTGTGCTCTCAGTGTGACGGGGTGTACTGGGTGTGTGCTCTGTGTGACGGGGTGTCCTGGGTGTGTGCTCTCAGTGTGACGGGGTGTCTGGGTGTGTGCTCTCAGTGTTACGGGGTGTCTGCGTGTGTGCTCTCAGTGTGTACGGGGTGTCTGGGTGTGTGCTCTCAGTGTGACGGGGTGTCTGGGTGTGTGCTCTCAGTGTGTTCGGGGTGTCTGGGTGTGTGCTCTCAGTGTGACGGGGTGTCTGGATGTGTGCTCTCAGTGTGACGGGGTGTCTGGGTGTGTGCTTCAGTGTGACTGGGGTGTCTGGGTGTGTGCTCTGTGTGTTACGGGGTGTCTGGGTGTGTGCTCTCAGTGTGACTGGGGTGTCTGGGTGTGTGCTCTGTGTGTTACGGGGTGTCTGGGTGTGTGCTCTCAGTGTGACGGGGTGTCTGGGTGTGTGCTCTCAGTGTGACGGGGTGTCTGGGTGTGTGCTCTCAGTGTGACGGGGTGTCAGGGTGTGTGCTCTCAGTGTGACGGGGGTGTCTTGGTGTGTGCTCTGTGTGTTACGGGGTGTCTGGGTGTGTGCTCTGTGTGTGACGGGGTGTCTGGGTTGTGTGCTCTGTGTGTTACGGGGTGTCTGGGTGTGTGCTCTGTGTGTGACGGGGTGTCTGGGTGTGTGCTCTCAGTGTGACGGGGTGTCTGGGTGTGTGCTCTGTGTGTTACGGGGTGTCTGGGTGTGTGCTCTCAGTGTGACGGGGTGTCTGGGTGTGTGCTCTCAGTGTGATGGGGTGTCTGGGTGTGTTCTCTCAGTGTGACCGGGTGTCTGGGTGTGTGCTCTCAGTGTGACGGGGTGTCTGGGTGTGTGCTCTGTGTGTTACGGGGTGTCTGGGTGTGTGCTCTGTGTGACAGGGTGTCTGTGTGTGTGCTCTCAGTGTGACGGGGTGTCTGGGTGTGTGCTCACAGTGTGACGGGGTGTCTGGGTGTGTGCTCTGTGTGTTACGGGGTGTCTGGGTGTGTGCTCTGTGTTACGGGGTGTCTGGGTGTGTGCTCTGTGTTACGGGGTGTCTGGGTGTGTGCTCTGTGTTACGGGGTGTCTGGGTGTGTGCTCTCAGTGTGATGGGGTGTTGGGTGTGTGCTCTCAGTGTGACGGGGCTGTCTGGGGTGTGTGCTCTGTGTGTTACGGGGGTGTCTGGGTGTGTGCTCTGTGTGTTACGGGTTGTCTGGGTGTGTGCTCTGTGTGTTACGGGGTGTCTGGGTGTGTGCTCTGTGTGTTACGGGGTTGTCTGGGTGTGTGCTCTCAGTGTGACGGGGTTTTGGGTGTATGCTCTGTCTGGCGGGGTGTCTGGGTGTGTGCTCTCAGTGTCGACTGGGTGTCTGGGTGTGTGCTCTCCAGTGTTACAGGGTCTCTGGGTGTGTGCTCTCAGTGTTACGGGGTCTCTGGGTGTGTGCTCTCAGTGTGACGGGGTGTGTCTGGGTGTGTGCTCTGTGTGTTATGGGGTGTTGGGTGTGTGCTCTGTGTTACCGGGGTGTCTGGGTGTGTGCTTCCAGTGTGACTGGGTCTCTGGGTGTGTGCTCTGTGTGTTACGGGGTGTGTGCTCTCGTGTGTTACGGGGTGTCTCGGAGTGTGTGCTCTCAGTGTTACAGGGTCTCTGGGTGTGTACTCTCAGTGTGACGGGGTGTCTGGGTGTGTGCTCTGTGTGTTACGGGGTGTCTGGGTATGTGCTCTGTGTGTTACGGGGTGCCTGGGTGTGTGCTCTCAGTGTGACGGGGGTGTTGGGTGTGTGCTCTGTGTGTTACGGGGTGTCTGGGTGTGTGCTCTCAGTGTGACGGGTGTCTGGGGTGTGTGCTCTCAGTGTTACGGGGTGTCTGGGTGTGTGCTCTCAGTGTGACGGGGTGTCTTGGGTGTGTGCTCTGTGTTACGGGGTTGTCCTGGGTGTGTGCTCTGTGTGTTACGGGGTGCTCTGGGTGTGTGCTCTCAGTGTGACGGGGTCGTCTGGGTGTGTGCTCTCAGTGTGACTGGGTTCTGGGTGTGTGCTCTGTGTGTTAGGGGGTGTCTGGGTGTGTGCTCTCAGTGTTACAGGGTGTCTGGGGTGTGTACTCTCAGTGTGACGGGGTGTCTTGGGTGTGTGCTCTGTGTGTTACGGGGTGTCTGGGTGTGTGCTCTGTGTGTTACGGGGTGCCTGGGTGTGTGCTCTCAGTGTGACGGGGTGTCTGGGTGTGTGCTCTAAGTGTGACTGGGTGTCTGGGTGTGTGCTCTCAGTGTTACGGGGTGTCTGGGTGTGTGCTCTCAGTGTGACGGGGTGTCTGGTGGTAGTGCTCTGTGTTACGGGGTGTCTGGGTGTGTGCTCTGTGTGTTACGGGGTGTCTGGGTGTGTGCTCTCAGTGTGACGGGGGTGTCTGGGTGTGTGCTCTCAGTGTGACGGGGGTGTCTGGGTGTGTGCTCTCAGTGTGACGGGGTTGTCTGGGTGTGTGCTCTCAGTGTGACGGGGGGTGTCTGGCTGTGTGCTCTGTGTGTTACGGGGTGTCTGGGTGTGTGCTCTCAGTGTGACGGGGTGTCTGGGTGTGTGCTCTCAGTGTGACGGGGTGTCTGGGTGTGTGCTCTCAGTGTGACGGGGGTGTCTGGGTGTGAGCTCTCAGTGTGACGGGGTGTCTGGTGTGTGTGCTCTCAGTGTGACGGGGTGTCTGGGTGTGTGCTCTCAGTGTGACGGGGTGTCTGGGTAGTGTGCTCTCAGTGTGACGGGGTGTCTGGGTGTGTGCTCTCAGTGTGACGGGGTGTCTGGTGTGTGCTCTCAGTGTGACGGTGGTGTCTGGGTGTGTGCTCTCAGTGTGACGGGGTGTCTGGGTGTGTGCTCTGTGTGTACGGGGGTTGGGTGTGTGCTCTCAGTGTGACGGGGTGTCTGGGTGTGTGCTCTGTGTGTTACGGGGTGTCTGGGTGTGTGCTCTGTGTGTTACGGGGTGTCTGGGTGTGTGCTGTGTGTGTTACGGGGTGTCTGGGTGTGTGTTCTGTGTTACGGGGTGTCTGGTTGTGTGCTCTGTGTTTTACGGGGTGTCTGGTGGTGTGTTCTGTGTGTTACGGGGTGTCTGGGTGTGTGCTCTGTGTGTTACAGGGTGTCTGGGTGTGTGCTCTCAGTGTTACGGGTTGTCTGGGTGTGTGCTCTCAGTGTGACGGGGTGTCTGGGTGTGTGCTCTCAGTGTGACGGGGTGTCTGGGTGTGTGCTCTCAGTGTGACGGGGTGTCTGGGTGTGTGCTGTCAGTGTGACGGGGTGTCTGGGTGTGTGCCCTCAGTGTGACGGGGTGTCTGGGTGTGTGCTCTGTGTGTTATGGGGTGTCTGGGTGTGTGCTCTGTGTTACCGGGTGTCTGGGTGTGTGCTTTCAGTGTGACTGGGTCTCTGGGTGTGTGCTCTGTGTGTTACGGGGTGTCTGGGTGTGTGCTCTCAGTGTTACAGGGTCTCTGGGTGTGTACTCTCAGTGTGACGGGGTGTCTGGGTGTGTGCTCTGTGTGTTACGGGGTGCCTGGGTGTGTGCTCTCAGTGTGACGGGGTGTCTGGGTGTGTGCTCTGTGTGTTACGGGGTGTCTGGGTGTGTGCTCTGTGTGTTACGGGGTGTCTGGGTGTGTGCTCTGTGTGTTACGGGGTGTCTGGGTGTGTGTTCTGTGTTACGGGGTGTCTGGGTGTGTGTACTGTGTGTTACAGGGTGTCTGGGTGTGTACTCTGTGTGTTACAGGGTGTCTGGGTGTGTGCTCTCAGTGTTACGGGGTGTCTGGGTGTGTGCTCTCAGTGTGACGGGGTGCCTGGGTGTGTGCTCTCAGTGTGAAGGGGTGTCTGGGTGTGTGCTCTGTGTGTTACGGGGTGTCTGGGTGTGTGTTCTGTGTGTTACAGGGTGTCTGGGTGTGTGCTCTGTGTGTTACAGGGTGTCTGGGTGTGTGCTCTCAGTGTTACGGGGTGTCTGGGTGTGTGCTCTCAGTGTGACGGGGTGTCTGGGTGTGTGCTCTGTGTGTTACGGGGTGTCTGGGTGTGTGCTCTGTGTGTTACGGGGTGTCTGGGTGTGTGCTCTGTGTGTTACGGGGTGTCTGGGTGTGTGCTCTGTGTGTTACGGGGTGTCTGGGTGTGTGTTCTGTGTTACGGGGTGTCTGGGTGTGTGTTCTGTGTGTTACAGGGCGTCTGGGTGTGTGCTCTGTGTGTTACAGGGTGTCTGGGTGTGTGCTCTCAGTGTTACGGGGTGTCTGGGTGTGTGCTCTCAGTGTGACGGGGTGTTTGTGTGTGTGCTCTCAGTGTGACGGGGTGTCTGGGTGTGTGCTGTCAATGTGACGGGGTGTCTGGGTGTGTGCTCTCAGTGTGACGGGGTGTCTGGGTGTGTGCTCTCAGTGTGACGGGGTGTCTGGGTGTGTGCTCTGTGTGTTACGGGGTGTCTGGGTGTGTGCTCTGTGTGACGGCGTGTCTGTGTGTGTGCTCTCAGTGTGACGGGGTGTCTGGGTGTGTGTTCACAGTGTGACGGGGTGTCTGGGTGTGTGCTCACAGTGTGACGGGGTGTCTGGGTGTGTGCTCTGTGTGTTACGGGGTGTCTGGGTGTGTGCACTCAGTGTGACGGGGTATCTGGGTGTGTGCTCTGTGTGTTACGGGGTGTCTGGGTGTGTGCTCTGTGTGTTACGGGGTGTCTGGGTGTGTGCTCTGTGTTACGGGGTGTCTGGGTGTGTGCTCTGTGTTACGGGGTGTCTGGCTGTGTGCTCTGTGTTACGGGGTGTCTGAGTGTGTGCTCTGTGTTACGGGGTGTTTGGGTGTGTGCTCTCAGTGTGACGGGGTGTCTGGGTGTGTGATCTCAGTGTGACGGGCTGTCTGGGTGTGTGCTCTGTGTATTACGGGGTGTCTGGGTGTGTGCTCTGTGTGTTACGGGGTGTCTGGGTGTGTGCTCTGTGTGTTACGGGGTGTCTGGGTGTGTGCTCTGTGTGTTACGGGGTGTCTGGGTGTGTGCTCTCAGTGTGACGGGGTTTCTGGGTGTGTGCTCTGTCTGCCGGGGTGTCTGGGTGTGTGCTGTCAGTGTGACTGGGTGTCTGGGTGTGTGCTCTCAGTGTTACAGGGTCTCTGGGTGTGTGCTCTCAGTGTGACGGGGTGTCTGGGTGTGTGCTCTGTGTGTTATGGGGTGTCTGGGTGTGTGCTCTGTGTTACGGGGTGTCTGGGTGTGTGCTCTCAGTGTGACTGGGTGTCTGGGTGTGTGCTCTGTGTGTTACGGGGTGTCTGGGTGTGTGCTTTCAGTGTTACAGGGTCTCTGGGTGTGTACTCTCAGTGTGACGGGGGTGTCTGGGTGTGTGCTCTGTGTGTTACGGGGTGTCTGGGTGTGTGCTCTGTGTGTTACGGGGTGTCTGGGTGTGTGCTCTCAGTGTTACGGGGTGTCTGGGTGTGTGCTCTCAGTGTGACGGTGTGTCTGGGTGTGTGCTCTGTGTTACGGGGTGTCTGGGTGTGTGCCCTGTCTGTTACGGGGTGTCTGGGTGTGTGCTCTGTGTGTTACGGGGTGTCTGGGTGTGTGCTCTCAGTGTGACGGGGTTTCTGGGTGTATGCTCTGTCTGGCGGGGTGTCTGGGTGTGTGCTCTAAGTGTGACGGGGTGTCTGGGTGTGTGCTCTCAGTGTGACGGGCTGTCTGGGTGTGTGCTCTGTGTGTTACGGGGTGTCTGGGTGTGTGCTCTGTGTGTTACGGGGTGTCTGGGTGTGTGCTCTGTGTGTTACGGGGTGTCTGGGTGTGTGCTCTGTGTGTTACGGGGTGTCTGGGTGTGTGCTCTCAGTGTGACGGGGTTTCTGGGTGTGTGCTCTATCTGCCGGGGTGTCTGGGTGTGTGCTCTCAGTGTGACTGGGTGTCTGGGTGTGTGCTCTCAGTGTTACAGGGTCTCTGGGTGTGTGCTCTCAGTGTGACGGGGTGTCTGGGTGTGTGCTCTGTGTGTTATGGGGTGTCTGGGTGTGTGCTCTGTGTTACGGGGTGTCTGGGTGTGTGCTCTCAGTGTGACTGGGTCTCTGGGTGTGTGCTCTGTGTGTTACGGGGTGTCTGGGTGTGTGCTTTCAGTGTTACAGGGTCTCTGGGTGTGTACTCTCAGTGTGACGGGGTGTCTGGGTGTGTGCTCTGTGTGTTACGGGGTGTCTGGGTGTGTGCTCTGTGTGTTACGGGGTGTCTGGGTGTGTGCTCTCAGTGTTACGGGGTGTCTGGGTGTGTGCTCTCAGTGTGACGGTGTGTCTGGGTGTGTGCTCTGTGTTACGGGGTGTCTGGTGTGTGCCCTGTCTGTTACGGGGTGTCTGGGTGTGTGCTCTGTGTGTTACGGGGTGTCTGGGTGTGTGCTCTCAGTGTGACGGGGTTTCTGGGTGTATGCTCTGTCTGGCGGGGTGTCTGGGTGTGTGCTCTAAGTGTGACGGGGTGTCTGGGTGTGTGCTCTCAGTGTTACAGGGTCTCTGGGTGTGTGCTCTCAGTGTTACGGGGTCTCTGGGTGTGTGCTCTCAGTGTGACGGGGTGTCTGGGTGTGTGCTCTGTGTGTTACGGGGTGTCTGGGTGAGTGCTCTGTGTGTTACGGGGTGTCTGGGTGAGTGCTCTGTGTGTTATGGGGTGTCTGGGTGTGTGCTCTGTGTTACCGGGTGTCTGGGTGTGTGCTTTCAGTGTGACTGGGTCTCTGGGTGTGTGCTCTGTGTGTTACGGGGTGTCTGGGTGTGTGCTCTCAGTGTTACAGGGTCTCTGGGTGTGTACTCTCAGTGTGACGGGGTGTCTGGGTGTGTGCTCTGTGTGTTACGGGGTGTCTGGGTGTGTGCTCTGTGTGTTACGGGGTGCCTGGGTGTGTGCTCTCAGTGTGACGGGGTGTCTGGGTGTGTGCCCTCAGTGTGACGGGGTGTCTGGGTGTGTGCTCTGTGTGTTACGGGGTGTCTGGGTGTGTGCTCTGTGTGACGGGGTGTCTGTGTGTGTGCTCTCAGTGTGACGGGGTGTCTGGGTGTGTGCTCACAGTGTGACGGGGTGTCTGGGTGTGTGCTCTGTGTGTTACGGGGTGTCTGGGTGTGTGCTCTCAGTGTGACGGGGTGTCTGGGTGTGTGCTCTGTGTGTTTCGGGGTGTCTGGGTGTGTGCTCTGTGTGTTACGGGGTGTCTGGGTGTGTGCTCTCAGTGTTACGGGGTGTCTGGGTGTGTGCTCTCAGTGTGACGGTGTGTCTGGGTGTGTGCTCTGTGTTACGGGGTGTCTGGGTGTGTGCCCTGTCTGTTACGGGGTGTCTGGGTGTGTGCTCTGTGTGTTACGGGGTGTCTGGGTGTGTGCTCTCAGTGTGACGGGGTTTCTGGGTGTATGCTCTGTCTGGCGGGGTGTCTGGGTGTGTGCTCTAAGTGTGACGGGGTGTCTGGGTGTGTGCTCTCAGTGTGACGGGCTGTCTGGGTGTGTGCTCTGTGTGTTACGGGGTGTCTGGGTGTGTGCTCTGTGTGTTACGGGGTGTCTGGGTGTGTGCTCTGTGTGTTACGGGGTGTCTGGGTGTGTGCTCTGTGTGTTACGGGGTGTCTGGGTGTGTGCTCTCAGTGTGACGGGGTTTCTGGGTGTGTGCTCTATCTGCCGGGGTGTCTGGGTGTGTGCTCTCAGTGTGACTGGGTGTCTGGGTGTGTGCTCTCAGTGTTACAGGGTCTCTGGGTGTGTGCTCTCAGTGTGACGGGGTGTCTGGGTGTGTGCTCTGTGTGTTATGGGGTGTCTGGGTGTGTGCTCTGTGTTACGGGGTGTCTGGGTGTGTGCTCTCAGTGTGACTGGGTCTCTGGGTGTGTGCTCTGTGTGTTACGGGGTGTCTGGGTGTGTGCTTTCAGTGTTACAGGGTCTCTGGGTGTGTACTCTCAGTGTGACGGGGTGTCTGGGTGTGTGCTCTGTGTGTTACGGGGTGTCTGGGTGTGTGCTCTGTGTGTTACGGGGTGTCTGGGTGTGTGCTCTCAGTGTTACGGGGTGTCTGGGTGTGTGCTCTCAGTGTGACGGTGTGTCTGGGTGTGTGCTCTGTGTTACGGGGTGTCTGGGTGTGTGCTCTCAGTGTGACTGGGTCTCTGGGTGTGTGCTCTGTGTGTTACGGGGTGTCTGGGTGTGTGCTTTCAGTGTTACAGGGTCTCTGGGTGTGTACTCTCAGTGTGACGGGGTGTCTGGGTGTGTGCTCTGTGTGTTACGGGGTGTCTGGGTGTGTGCTCTGTGTGTTACGGGGTGTCTGGGTGTGTGCTCTCAGTGTTACGGGGTGTCTGGGTGTGTGCTCTCAGTGTGACGGTGTGTCTGGGTGTGTGCTCTGTGTTACGGGGTGTCTGGGTGTGTGCCCTGTCTGTTACGGGGTGTCTGGGTGTGTGCTCTGTGTGTTACGGGGTGTCTGGGTGTGTGCTCTCAGTGTGACGGGGTTTCTGGGTGTATGCTCTGTCTGGCGGGGTGTCTGGGTGTGTGCTCTAAGTGTGACGGGGTGTCTGGGTGTGTGCTCTCAGTGTGACGGGGTGTCTGGGTGTGTGCTCTGTGTGTTACGGGGTGTCTGGGTGTGTGCTCTGTGTGTTACGGGGTGTCTGGGTGTGTGCTCTGTGTGTTACGGGGTGTCTGGGTGTGTGCTCTGTGTGTTACGGGGTGTCTGGGTGTGTGCTCTCAGTGTGACGGGGTTTCTGGGTGTGTGCTCTATCTGCCGGGGTGTCTGGGTGTGTGCTCTCAGTGTGACTGGGTGTCTGGGTGTGTGCTCTCAGTGTTACAGGGTCTCTGGGTGTGTGCTCTCAGTGTGACGGGGTGTCTGGGTGTGTGCTCTGTGTGTTATGGGGTGTCTGGGTGTGTGCTCTGTGTTACGGGGTGTCTGGGTGTGTGCTCTCAGTGTGACTGGGTCTCTGGGTGTGTGCTCTGTGTGTTACGGGGTGTCTGGGTGTGTGCTTTCAGTGTTACAGGGTCTCTGGGTGTGTACTCTCAGTGTGACGGGGTGTCTGGGTGTGTGCTCTGTGTGTTACGGGGTGTCTGGGTGTGTGCTCTGTGTGTTACGGGGTGTCTGGGTGTGTGCTCTCAGTGTTACGGGGTGTCTGGGTGTGTGCTCTCAGTGTGACGGTGTGTCTGGGTGTGTGCTCTGTGTTACGGGGTGTCTGGGTGTGTGCCCTGTCTGTTACGGGGTGTCTGGGTGTGTGCTCTGTGTGTTACGGGGTGTCTGGGTGTGTGCTCTCAGTGTGACGGGGTTTCTGGGTGTATGCTCTGTCTGGCGGGGTGTCTGGGTGTGTGCTCTAAGTGTGACGGGGTGTCTGGGTGTGTGCTCTCAGTGTTACAGGGTCTCTGGGTGTGTGCTCTCAGTGTTACGGGGTCTCTGGGTGTGTGCTCTCAGTGTGACGGGGTGTCTGGGTGTGTGCTCTGTGTGTTACGGGGTGTCTGGGTGAGTGCTCTGTGTGTTACGGGGTGTCTGGGTGAGTGCTCTGTGTGTTATGGGGTGTCTGGGTGTGTGCTCTGTGTTACCGGGTGTCTGGGTGTGTGCTTTCAGTGTGACTGGGTCTCTGGGTGTGTGCTCTGTGTGTTACGGGGTGTCTGGGTGTGTGCTCTCAGTGTTACAGGGTCTCTGGGTGTGTACTCTCAGTGTGACGGGGTGTCTGGGTGTGTGCTCTGTGTGTTACGGGGTGTCTGGGTGTGTGCTCTGTGTGTTACGGGGTGCCTGGGTGTGTGCTCTCAGTGTGACGGGGTGTCTGGGTGTGTGCCCTCAGTGTGACGGGGTGTCTGGGTGTGTGCTCTGTGTGTTACGGGGTGTCTGGGTGTGTGCTCTGTGTGACGGGGTGTCTGTGTGTGTGCTCTCAGTGTGACGGGGTGTCTGGGTGTGTGCTCACAGTGTGACGGGGTGTCTGGGTGTGTGCTCTGTGTGTTACGGGGTGTCTGGGTGTGTGCTCTCAGTGTGACGGGGTGTCTGGGTGTGTGCTCTGTGTGTTTCGGGGTGTCTGGGTGTGTGCTCTGTGTGTTACGGGGTGTCTGGGTGTGTGCTCTCAGTGTTACGGGGTGTCTGGGTGTGTGCTCTCAGTGTGACGGTGTGTCTGGGTGTGTGCTCTGTGTTACGGGGTGTCTGGGTGTGTGCCCTGTCTGTTACGGGGTGTCTGGGTGTGTGCTCTGTGTGTTACGGGGTGTCTGGGTGTGTGCTCTCAGTGTGACGGGGTTTCTGGGTGTATGCTCTGTCTGGCGGGGTGTCTGGGTGTGTGCTCTAAGTGTGACGGGGTGTCTGGGTGTGTGCTCTCAGTGTGACGGGCTGTCTGGGTGTGTGCTCTGTGTGTTACGGGGTGTCTGGGTGTGTGCTCTGTGTGTTACGGGGTGTCTGGGTGTGTGCTCTGTGTGTTACGGGGTGTCTGGGTGTGTGCTCTGTGTGTTACGGGGTGTCTGGGTGTGTGCTCTCAGTGTGACGGGGTTTCTGGGTGTGTGCTCTATCTGCCGGGGTGTCTGGGTGTGTGCTCTCAGTGTGACTGGGTGTCTGGGTGTGTGCTCTCAGTGTTACAGGGTCTCTGGGTGTGTGCTCTCAGTGTGACGGGGTGTCTGGTGTGTGCTCTGTGTGTTATGGGGTGTCTGGGTGTGTGCTCTGTGTTACGGGTGTTGGGTGTGTGCTCTCAGTGTGACTGGGTCTCTGGGTGTGTGCTCTGTGTGTTACGGGGTGTCTGGGTGTGTGCTTTCAGTGTTACAGGGTCTCTGGGTGTGTACTCTCAGTGTGACGGGGTGTCTGGGTGTGTGCTCTGTGTGTTACGGGGTGTCTGGGTGTGTGCTCTGTGTGTTACGGGGTGTCCTGGGTGTGTGCTCTCAGTGTTACGGGGTGTCTGGGTGTGTGCTCTCAGTGTGACGGTTGTGTCTGGGTGTGTGCTCTGTGTTAGGGGTGTCTGGGTGTGTGCCCTGTCGTGTTACGGGGTGTCTGGCGTGTGTGCTCGTGTGTTACGGGTGTTCTGGGTGTGTGCTCTCAGTGTGACGGGGTTTCTGGATGGTATGCTCTGACTGGCGGGGTGTATGTGTGTGTGCTCTCAGTGTGCCGGGTGTGTCTGGGTGTGTGCTCACAGAGTTTACAGGGTCTCTGGGTGTGAGCTCTCAGTGTTCGGGTTCCTCTGGGTGAGTGCTATCAGTGTGACGGGGTGTCTGGGTGTGTGCTCTGTGTGTTACTGGGGAGTCTGGTTGAGTGCTCTGAGTGTGACGGGGGTGTCTCGGTGTGAGTACTCTCAGTGTGTACTGGGGTGTCTGGTTTGTGTGCTCTGTGTTACAGGGTTCTCTGGGTGTGTGCTCTCAGTGTGACTGGGTTTCTGGGTGTGATGCTCTGTGTGATTACGGCGGTGTCTGGGTGTGTGCTCTGAGTGTTACTGCGGTGCCTGGGTGAGTGCTTCAGTGTGACGGGGTAGTCTGGTGTGTGCTCTGTGTGTAACGGGGTGTCTTGGTGTGTGTGCTCTGTGTGTTACGGGGTGTCTGGGTGTGTGCTCTCAGTGTGACGGGGTGTCTGGGTGTGTGCCCTCAGTGTGACGGGGTGTCTGGGTGTGTGCTCTGTGTGTTACGGGGTGTCTGGGTGTGTGCTCTGTGTGACGGGGTGTCTGGGTGTGTGCTCTCAGTGTGACGGGGTGTCTGGGTGTGTGCTCTCAGTGTGACGGGGTGTCTGGGTGTGTGCTCTGTGTGTTACGGGGTGTCTGGGTGTGTGCTCTCAGTGTGACGGGGTGTCTGGGTGTGTGCTCTGTGTGTTTCGGGGTGTCTGGGTGTGTGCTCTGTGTGTTACGGGGTGTCTGGGTGTGTGCTCTGTGTTACGGGGTGTCTGGGTGTGTGCTCTGTGTGTTACGGGGTGTCTGGGTGTGTGCTATGTGTGTTACGGGGTGTCTGGGTGTGTGCTCTGTGTGTTACGGGGTGTCTGGGTGTGTGCTCTGTGTGTTACGGGGTGTCTGGGTGTGTGCTCTCAGTGTGACGGGGTGTCTGGGTGTGTGCTCTGTGTGACGGGGTGTCTGGGTGTGTGCTCTCAGTGTGACGGGGTGTCTGGGTGTGTGCTCTCAGTGTTACGGGGTGTCTGGGTGTGTGCTCTCAGTGTGACGGGGTGTCTGGGTGTGTGCTCTGTGTGTTACGGGGTGTCTGGGTGTGTGCTCTGTGTGTTACGGGGTGTCTGGGTGTGTGCTCTCAGTGTTACGGGGTGTCTGGGTGTGTGCTCTCAGTGTGACGGGGTGTCTGGGTGTGTGCTCTGTGTTACGGGGTGTCTGGGTGTGTGCTCTGTGTGTTACGGGGTGTCTGGGTGTGTGCTCTGTGTGTTACGGGGTGTCTGGGTGTGTGCTCTCAGTGTGACGGGGTTTCTGGGTGTGTGCTCTGTGTGGCGGGGTGTCTGGGTGTGTGCTCTCAGTGTGACGGGGTGTCTGGGTGTGTGCTCTCAGTGTGACGGGTGTCTGGGTGTGTGCTCTGTGTGTTACGGGGTGTCTGGGTGTGTGCTCTGTGTGTTACGGGGTGTCTGGGTGTGTGCTCTGTGTGTTACGGGGTGTCTGGGTGTGTGCTCTGTGTGTTACGGGGTGTCTGGGTGTGTGCTCTCAGTGTGACGGGGTTTCTGGGTGTGTGCTCTGTGTGCGGGGTGTCTGGGTGTGTGCTCTCAGTGTGACTGGGTGTCTGGGTGTGTGCTCTCAGTGTTACAGGGTCTCTGGGTGTGTGCTCTCAGTGTGACGGGGTGTCTGGGTGTGTGCTCTGTGTGTTACGGGGTGTCTGGGTGTGTGCTCTGTGTTACGGGGTGTCTGGGTGTGTGCTCTCAGTGTGACGGGGTGTCTGGGTGTGTGCTCTGTGTGTTACGGGGTGTCTGGGTGTGTGCTCTCAGTGTTACGGGGTGTCTGGGTGTGTGCTCTCAGTGTGACGGGGTGTCTGGGTGTGTGCTCTGTGTGTTACGGGGTGTCTGGGTGTGTGCTCTGTGTGTTACGGGGTGTCTGGGTGTGTGCTCTCAGTGTTACGGGGTGTCTGGGTGTGTGCTCTCAGTGTGACGGGGTGTCTGGGTGTGTGCTCTGTGTTACGGGGTGTCTGGTGTGTGCTCTGTGTGTTACGGGGTGTCTGGGTGTGTGCTCTGTGTGTTACGGGGTGTCTGGGTGTGTGCTCTCAGTGTGACGGGGTGTCTGGGTGTGTGCTCTGTGTGGCGGGGTGTCTGGGTGTGTGCTCTCAGTGTGACGGGGTGTCTGGGTGTGTGCTCTCAGTGTTACGGGTGTCTGGGTGTGTGCTCTCAGTGTTACGGGGTGTCTGGGTGTGTGCTCTCAGTGTGACGGGGTGTCTGGGTGTGTGCTCTGTGTGTTACGGGGTGTCTGGGTGTGTGCTCTGTGTGTTACGGGGTGTCTGGGTGTGTGCTCTGTGTGTTACGGGGTGTCTGGGTGTGTGCTCTGTGTTACCGGGTGTCTGGGTGTGTGCTTTCAGTGTGACTGGGTGTCTGGGTGTGTGCTCTGTGTGTTACGGGGTGTCTGGGTGTGTGCTCTCAGTGTTACGGGGTGTCTGGGTGTGTGCTCTCAGTGTGACGGGGTGTCTGGGTGTGTGCTCTGTGTGTTACGGGGTGTCTGGGTGTGTGCTCTGTGTGTTACGGGGTGTCTGGGTGTGTGCTCTCAGTGTGACGGGGTGTCTGGGTGTGTGCTCTCAGTGTGACGGGGTGTCTGGGTGTGTGCTCTGTGTGTTACGGGGTGTCTGGGTGTGTGCTCTGTGTGACGGGGTGTCTGGGTGTGTGCTCTCAGTGTGACGGGGTGTCTGGGTGTGTGCTCTCTGTGTGACGGGGTGTCTGGGTGTGTGCTCTGTGTGTTACGGGGTGTCTGGGTGTGTGCTCTCAGTGTGACGGGGTGTCTGGGTGTGTGCTCTGTGTGTTACGGGGTGTCTGGGTGTGTGCTCTGTGTGTTACGGGGTGTCTGGGTGTGTGCTCTGTGTTACGGGGTGTCTGGGTGTGTGCTCTGTGTGTTACGGGGTGTCTGGGTGTGTGCTCTGTGTGTTACGGGGTGTCTGGGTGTGTGCTCTGTGTGTTACGGGGTGTCTGGGTGTGTGCTCTGTGTGTTACGGGGTGTCTGGGTGTGTGCTCTCAGTGTGACGGGGTTTCTGGGTGTGTGCTCTGTGTGACGGGGTGTCTGGGTGTGTGCTCTCAGTGTGACGGGGTGTCTGGGTGTGTGCTCTCAGTGTTACGGGGTGTCTGGGTGTGTGCTCTCAGTGTTACGGGTGTCTGGGTGTGTGCTCTCAGTGTGACGGGGTGTCTGGGTGTGTGCTCTGTGTGTTACGGGGTGTCTGGGTGTGTGCTCTCAGTGTGACGGGGTGTCTGGGTGTGTGCTCTCAGTGTGACGGGGTGTCTGGGTGTGTGCTCTGTGTTACGGGGTGTCTGGGTGTGTGCTCTCAGTGTGACGGGGTGTCTGGGTGTGTGCTCTGTGTGTTACGGGGTGTCTGGGTGTGTGCTCTGTGTGTTACGGGGTGTCTGGGTGTGTGCTCTCAGTGTGACGGGGTGTCTGGGTGTGTGCTCTGTGTGTTACGGGGTGTCTGGGTGTGTGCTCTGTGTGTTACGGGGTGTCTGGGTGTGTGCTCTCAGTGTGACGGGGTGTCTGGGTGTGTGCTCTCAGTGTTACGGGGTGTCTGGGTGTGTGCTCTCAGTGTGACGGGGTGTCTGGGTGTGTGCTCTGTGTTACGGGGTGTCTGGGTGTGTGCTCTGTGTGTTACGGGGTGTCTGGGTGTGTGCTCTCAGTGTGACGGGGTGTCTGGGTGTGTGCTCTCAGTGTGACGGGGTGTCTGGGTGTGTGCTCTCAGTGTGACGGGGTGTCTGGGTGTGTGCTCTCAGTGTGACGGGGTGTCTGGGTGTGTGCTCTCAGTGTGACGGGGTGTCTGGGTGTGTGCTCTCAGTGTGACGGGGTGTCTGGGTGTGTGCTCTCAGTGTGACGGGGTGTCTGGGTGTGTGCTCTGTGTGACGGGGTGTCTGGGTGTGTGCTCTGTGTGTTACGGGGTGTCTGGGTGTGTGCTCTCTGTGTGACGGGGTGTCTGGGTGTGTGCTCTGTGTGTTACGGGGTGTCTGGGTGTGTGCTCTGTGTGTTACGGGGTGTCTGGGTGTGTGCTCTGTGTGTTACGGGGTGTCTGGGTGTGTGCTCTCAGTGTTACGGGGTGTCTGGGTGTGTGCTCTCAGTGTTACAGGGTCTCTGGGTGTGCACTCTCAGTGTGACGGGGTGTCTGGGTGTGTGCTCTGTGTGTTACGGGGTGTCTGGGTGTGTGCTCTGTGTGTTACGGGGTGTCTGGGTGTGTGCTCTGTGTGTTACGGGGTGTCTGGGTGTGTGCTCTCAGTGTGACGGGGTGTCTGGGTGTGTGCTCTGTCTGGCGGGGTGTCTGGGTGTGTGCTCTCAGTGTGACGGGGTGTCTGGGTGTGTGCTCTCAGTGTTACAGGGTCTCTGGGTGTGTGCTCTCAGTGTTACGGGTTCTCTGGGTGTGTGCTCTCAGTGTGACGGGGTGTCTGGGTGTGTGCTCTGTGTGTTATGGGGTGTCTGGGTGTGTGCTCTCAGTGTGACGGGGTGTCTGGTGTGTACTCTCAGTGTGACGGGGTGTCTGGGTGTGTGCTCTGTGTTACAGGGTCTCTGGGTGTGTACTCTCAGTGTGACGGGGTGTCTGGGTGTGTGCTCTGTGTGTTACGGGGTGTCTGGGTGTGTGCTCTGTGTGTTACGGGGTGTCTGGGTGTGTGCTCTCAGTGTGACGGGGTGTCTGGGTGTGTGCTCTGTGTGTTACGGGGTGTCTGGGTGTGTGCTCTGTGTGTTACGGGGTGTCTGGGTGTGTGCTCTCAGTGTGACGGGGTGTCTGGGTGTGTGCTCTCAGTGTTACGGGGTGTCTGGGTGTGTGCTCTCAGTGTGACGGGGTGTCTGGGTGTGTGCTCTGTGTTACGGGGTGTCTGGGTGTGTGCTCTGTGTGTTACGGGGTGTCTGGGTGTGTGCTCTCAGTGTGACGGGGTGTCTGGGTGTGTGCTCTCAGTGTGACGGGGTGTCTGGGTGTGTGCTCTCAGTGTGACGGGGTGTCTGGGTGTGTGCTCTCAGTGTGACGGGGTGTCTGGGTGTGTGCTCTCAGTGTGACGGGGTGTCTGGGTGTGTGCTCTCAGTGTGACGGGGTGTCTGGGTGTGTGCTCTCAGTGTGACGGGGTGTCTGGGTGTGTGCTCTCAGTGTGACGGGGTGTCTGGGTGTGTGCTCTGTGTGTTACGGGGTGTCTGGGTGTGTGCTCTCAGTGTGACGGGGTGTCTGGGTGTGTGCTCTGTGTGTTACGGGGTGTCTGGGTGTGTGCTCTGTGTGTTACGGGGTGTCTGGGTGTGTGCTCTGTGTGTTACGGGGTGTCTGGGTGTGTGCTCTCAGTGTTACGGGGTGTCTGGGTGTGTGCTCTCAGTGTTACGGGGTGTCTGGGTGTGTGCTCTCAGTGTGACGGGGTGTCTGGGTGTGTGCTCTGTGTGTTACGGGGTGTCTGGGTGTGTGCTCTGTGTTACGGGTGTCTGGGTGTGTGCTCTCAGTGTGACGGGGTGTCTGGGTGTGTGCTCTGTGTGTTACGGGGTGTCTGGGTGTGTGCTCTCAGTGTTACGGGGTGTCTGGGTGTGTGCTCTCAGTGTGACGGGGTGTCTGGGTGTGTGCTCTGTGTGTTACGGGGTGTCTGGGTGTGTGCTCTGTGTGTTACGGGGTGTCTGGGTGTGTGCTCTCAGTGTGACGGGGTGTCTGGGTGTGTGCTCTGTGTGTTACGGGGTGTCTGGGTGTGTGCTCTGTGTGTTACGGGGTGTCTGGGTGTGTGCTCTCAGTGTGACGGGGTGTCTGGGTGTGTGCTCTCAGTGTTACGGGGTGTCTGGGTGTGTGCTCTCAGTGTGACGGGGTGTCTGGGTGTGTGCTCTGTGTTACGGGGTGTCTGGGTGTGTGCTCTGTGTGTTACGGGGTGTCTGGGTGTGTGCTCTGTGTGTTACGGGGTGTCTGGGTGTGTGCTCTCAGTGTGACGGGGTGTCTGGGTGTGTGCTCTCAGTGTGACGGGGTGTCTGGGTGTGTGCTCTCAGTGTGACGGGGTGTCTGGGTGTGTGCTCTCAGTGTGACGGGGTGTCTGGCTGTGTGCTCTGTGTGTTACGGGGTGTCTGGGTGTGTGCTCTCAGTGTGACGGGGTGTCTGGGTGTGTGCTGTCAGTGTGACGGGGTGTCTGGGTGTCTGCTCTCAGTGTGACGGGGTGTCTGGGTGTGTGCTCTCAGTGTGACGGGGTGTCTGGGTGTGTGCTCTCAGTGTGACGGGGTGTCTGGGTGTGTGCTCTCAGTGTGACGGGTGTCTGGGTGTGTGCTCTCAGTGTGACGGGGTGTCTGGGTGTGTGCTCTCAGTGTGACGGGGTGTCTGGGTGTGTGCTCTCAGTGTGACGGGGCGTCTGGGTGTGTGCTCTGTGTGTTACGGGGCGTCTGGGTGTGTGCTCTCAGTGTGACGGGGTGTCTGGGTGTGTGCTCTGTGTGTTACGGGGTGTCTGGGTGTGTGCTCTGTGTGTTACGGGGTGTCTGGGTGTGTGCTCTGTGTGTTACGGGGTGTCTGGGTGTGTGCTCTGTGTGTTACGGGGTGTCTGGGTGTGTGCTCTGTGTTACGGGGTGTCTGGGTGTGTGCTCTCAGTGTGACGGGGTGTCTGGGTGTGTGCTCTGTGTGTTACGGGGTGTCTGGGTGTGTGCTCTCAGTGTGACGGGGTCTCTGGGTGTGTGCTCTGTGTGTTACGGGGTGTCTGGGTGTGTACTCTCAGTGTGACGGGGTCTGTGCTCTGTGTGTTACGGGGTGTCTGGGTGTGTGCTCTGTGTGTTACGGGGTGCCTGGGTGTGTGCTCTCAGTGTGACGGGGTGTCTGGGTGTGTGCTCTCAGTGTTACGGGGCGTCTGGGTGTGTGCTCTCAGTGTGACGGGGTGTCTGGGTGTGTGCTCTGTGTTACGGGGTGTCTGGGTGTGTGCTCTCAGTGTGACGGGGTGTCTGGGTGTGTGCTCTCAGTGTGACGGGGTGTCTGGGTGTGTGCTCTCAGTGTGACGGGGTGTCTGGGTGTGTGCTCTCAGTGTGACGGGGTGTCTGGGTGTGTGCTCTCAGTGTGACGGGGTGTCTGGGTGTGTGCTCTGTGTGTTACGGGTGTCTGGGTGTGTGCTCTCAGTGTGACGGGGTGTCTGGGTGTGTGCTCTGTGTGTTACGGGGTGTCTGGGTGTGTGCTCTGTGTGTTACGGGGTGTCTGGGTGTGTGCTCTGTGTTACGGGGTGTCTGGGTGTGTGCTCTGTGTGTTACGGGGTGTCTGGGTGTGTGCTCTGTGTGTTACGGGGTGTCTGGGTGTGTGCTCTCAGTGTTACGGGTGTCTGGGTGTGTGCTCTCAGTGTGACGGGGTGTCTGGGTGTGTGCTCTCAGTGTGACGGGGTGTCTGGGTGTGTGCTCTCAGTGTGACGGGGTGTCTGGGTGTGTGCTCTCAGTGTGACGGGGTGTCTGGGTGTGTGCTCTCAGTGTGACGGGGTGTCTGGGTGTGTGCTCTGTGTGTTACGGGGTGTCTGGGTGTGTGCTCTGTGTTACGGGGTGTCTGGGTGTGTGCTCTGTGTTACGGGGTGTCTGGGTGTGTGCTCTGTGTTACGGGGTGTCTGGGTGTGTGCTCTCAGTGTGACGGGGTGTCTGGGTGTGTGCTCTCAGTGTGACGGGGTGTCTGGGTGTGTGCTCTGTGTGTTACGGGGTGTCTGGGTGTGTGCTCTGTGTGTTACGGGGTGTCTGGGTGTGTGCTCTGTGTGTTACGGGGTGTCTGGGTGTGTGCTCTGTGTGTTACGGGGTGTCTGGGTGTGTGCTCTCAGTGTGACGGGGTTTCTGGGTGTGTGCTCTGTCTGGCGGGGTGTCTGGGTGTGTGCTCTCAGTGTGACGGGGTGTCTGGGTGTGTGCTCTCAGTGTTACGGGGTGTCTGGGTGTGTGCTCTCAGTGTGACGGGGTGTCTGGGTGTGTGCTCTGTGTTACGGGGTGTCTGGGTGTGTGCTCTGTGTTACGGGGTGTCTGGGTGTGTGCTCTGTGTTACGGGGTGTCTGGGTGTGTGCTCTGTGTTACGGGGTGTCTGGGTGTGTGCTCTCAGTGTGACGGGGTGTCTGGGTGTGTGCTCTCAGTGTGACGGGGTGTCTGGGTGTGTGCTCTGTGTGTTACGGGGTGTCTGGGTGTGTGCTCTGTGTGTTACGGGGTGTCTGGGTGTGTGCTCTGTGTGTTACGGGGTGTCTGGGTGTGTGCTCTGTGTGTTACGGGGTGTCTGGGTGTGTGCTCTCAGTGTGACGGGGTTTCTGGGTGTATGCTCTGTCTGGCGGGGTGTCTGGGTGTGTGCTCTCAGTGTGACGGGGTGTCTGGGTGTGTGCTCTCAGTGTTACAGGGTCTCTGGGTGTGTGCTCTCAGTGTTACGGGGTGTCTGGGTGTGTGCTCTCAGTGTGACGGGGTGTCTGGGTGTGTGCTCTGTGTGTTACGGGGTGTCTGGGTGTGTGCTCTGTGTGTTATGGGGTGTCTGGGTGTGTGCTCTGTGTTACCGGGTGTCTGGGTGTGTGCTTTCAGTGTGACTGGGTCTCTGGGTGTGTGCTCTGTGTGTTACGGGGTGTCTGGGTGTGTGCTCTCAGTGTGACTGGGTCTCTGGGTGTGTGCTCTGTGTGTGACGGGGTGTCTGGGTGTGTGCTCTGTGTGTTACGGGGTGTCTGGGTGTGTGCTCTTGTGTGACGGGGTGTCTGGGTGTGTGCTCTCAGTGTGACGGGGTGTCTGGGTGTGTGCTCTGTGTGTTACGGGGTGTCTGGGTGTGTGCTCTGTGTGTTACGGGTGTCTGGGTGTGTGCTCTGTGTGTTACGGGGTGTCTGGGTGTGTGCTCTGTGTTACGGGGTGTCTGGGTGTGTGCTCTGTGTGTTACGGGGTGTCTGGGTGTGTGCTCTGTGTGTTACGGGGTGTCTGGGTGTGTGCTCTGTGTGTTACAGGGTGTCTGGGTGTGTGCTCTCAGTGTTACGGGGTGTCTGGGTGTGTGCTCTCAGTGTGACGGGGTGTTTGTGTGTGTGCTCTCAGTGTGACGGGGTGTCTGGGTGTGTGCTGTCAGTGTGACGGGGTGTCTGGGTGTGTGCTCTCAGTGTGACGGGGTGTCTGGGTGTGTGCTCTGTGTGTTACGGGGTGTCTGGGTGTGTGCTCTGTGTGTTACGGGGTGTCTGGGTGTGTGCTCTGTGTGACGGGGTGTCTGGGTGTGTGCTCTCAGTGTGACGGGGTGTCTGGGTGTGTGCTCTCAGTGTGACGGGGTGTCTGGGTGTGTGCTCTGTGTTACGGGGTGTCTGGGTGTGTGCTCTCAGTGTGACGGGGTGTCTGGGTGTGTGCTCTCAGTGTGACGGGGTGTCTGGGTGTGTGCTCTGTGTGTTACGGGTGTCTGGGTGTGTGCTCTGTGTGTTACGGGGTGCCTGGGTGTGTGCTCTCAGTGTGACGGGGTATCTGGGTGTGTGCTCTGTGTGTTACGGGGTGTCTGGGTGTGTGCTCTCAGTGTGACGGGGTGTCTGGGTGTGTGCTCTCAGTGTGACGGGGTGTCTGGGTGTGTGCTCTGTGTGTTACGGGGTGTCTGGGTGTGTGCTCTCAGTGTGACGGGGTGTCTGGGTGTGTGCTCTGTGTGTTACGGGGTGTCTGGGTGTGTGCTCTGTGTGTTACGGGGTGTCTGGGTGTGTGCTCTCAGTGTGACGGGGTGTCTGGGTGTGTGCTCTGTGTGTTACGGGGTGTCTGGGTGTGTGCTCTGTGTGTTACGGGGTGTCTGGGTGTGTGCTCTCAGTGTGACGGGGTGTCTGGGTGTGTGCTCTGTGTGTTACGGGGTGTCTGGGTGTGTGCTCTGTGTGTTACGGGGTGTCTGGGTGTGTGCTCTCAGTGTGACGGGGTGTCTGGGTGTGTGCTCTCAGTGTTACGGGGTGTCTGGGTGTGTGCTCTCAGTGTGACGGGGTGTCTGGGTGTGTGCTCTGTGTTACGGGGTGTCTGGGTGTGTGCTCTGTGTGTGACGGGGTGTCTGGGTGTGTGCTCTCAGTGTGACGGGGTGTCTGGGTGTGTGCTCTCAGTGTGACGGGGTGTCTGGGTGTGTGCTCTGTGTGTTACGGGGTGTCTGGGTGTGTGCTCTCAGTGTGACGGGGTGTCTGGGTGTGTGCTCTCAGTGTGACGGGGTGTCTGGGTGTGTGCTCTCAGTGTGACGGGGTGTCTGGGTGTGTGCTCTCAGTGTGACGGGGTGTCTGGGTGTGTGCTCTCAGTGTGACGGGGTGTCTGGGTGTGTGCTCTCAGTGTGATGGGGTGTCTGAGCGTGTGCTCTCAGTGTGACGGGGTGTCTGGGTGTGTGCTCTCAGTGTGACGGGGTGTCTGGGTGTGTGCTCTCAGTGTGACGGGGTGTCTGGGTGTGTGCTCTGTGTGTTTCAGGGCGTCTGGGTGTGTGCTCTCAGTGTGACGGGGTGTCTGGGTGTGTGCTCTGTGTGTTACGGGGTGTCTGGGTGTGTGCTCTGTGTGTTACGGGGTGTCTGGGTGTGTGCTCTGTGTGTTACGGGGTGTCTGGGTGTGTGCTCTCAGTGTTACAGGGTCTCTGGGTGTGTGCTCTCAGTGTTACGGGGTCTCTGGGTGTGTGCTCTCAGTGTGACGGGGTGTCTGGGTGTGTGCTCTGTGTGTTACGGGTTGTCTGGGTGTGTGCTCTGTGTTACGGGTGTCTGGGTGTGTGCTCTCAGTGTGACGGGGTGTCTGGGTGTGTGCTCTGTGTGTTACGGGGTGTCTGGGTGTGTGCTCTCAGTGTTACGGGGTGTCTGGGTGTGTGCTCTCAGTGTGACGGGGTGTCTGGGTGTGTGCTCTGTGTGTTACGGGTGTCTGGGTGTGTGCTCTGTGTGTTACGGGGTGTCTGGGTGTGTGCTCTCAGTGTGACGGGGTGTCTGGGTGTGTGCTCTGTGTGTTACGGGGTGTCTGGGTGTGTGCTCTGTGTGTTACGGGGTGTCTGGGTGTGTGCTCTCAGTGTGACGGGGTGTCTGGGTGTGTGCTCTCAGTGTTACGGGGAGTCTGGGTGTGTGCTCTCAGTGTGACGGGGTGTCTGGGTGTGTGCTCTGTGTTACGGGGTGTCTGGGTGTGTGCTCTGTGTGTTACGGGGTGTCTGGGTGTGTGCTCTCTGTGTGACGGGGTGTCTGGGTGTGTGCTCTCAGTGTGACGGGGTGTCTGGGTGTGTGCTCTCAGTGTGACGGGGTGTCTGGGTGTGTGCTCTCAGTGTGACGGGGTGTCTGGGTGTGTGCTCTGTGTGTTACGGGGTGTCTGGGTGTGTGCTCTCAGTGTGACGGGGTGTCTGGGTGTGTGCTGTCAGTGTGACGGGGTGTCTGGGTGTGTGCTCTCAGTGTGACGGGGTGTCTGGGTGTGTGCTCTCAGTGTGACGGGGTGTCTGGGTGTGTGCTCTCAGTGTGACGGGGTGTCTGGGTGTGTGCTCTCAGTGTGACGGGGTGTCTGGGTGTGTGCTCTCAGTGTGACGGGGTGTTGGTGTGTGCTCTGTGTGTTACGGGGCGTCTGGGTGTGTGCTCTCAGTGTGACGGGTGTCTGGGTGTGTGCTCTGTGTGTGTTACGGGGGGTGTCTGGGTGTGTGTCTGTGTGTTACGGGGTGTCTGGGTGTGTGCTCTGTTTTACGGGGTGTCTGGGTGTGTTCTTTGTGTTACGGGGTGTCTGGGTGTGTGCTCTGTGTGTTACAGGGTGTCTGGGTGTGTGCGCTCAGTGTTACGGGGTGTCTGGTGTGTGCTCTCAGTATGACGGGGTGTCTGGGTGTGTGCTCTCAGTGTGACGGGGTGTCTGGGTGTGTGCTGTCAGTGTGACGGGGTGTCTGGGTGTGTGCCCTCAGTGTGACGGGGTGTCTGGGTGTGTGCTCTGTGTGTTACGGGGTGTCTGGGTGTGTGCTCTGTGTGACGGGGTGTCTGTGTGTGTGCTCTCAGTGTGACGGGGTGTTTGGGTGTGTGCTCACAGTGTGACGGGGTCTCTGGGTGTGTGCTCTGTGTGTTACGGGGTGTCTGGGTGTGTGCTCTCAGTGTGACGGGGTATCTGGGTGTGTGCTCTGTGTGTTACGGGGTGTCTGGGTGTGTGCTCTGTGTTACGGGGTGTCTGGGTGTGTGCTCTGTGTTACGGGGTGTCTGGGTGTGTGCTCTCAGTGTGACGGGGTGTCTGGGTGTGTGCTCTCAGTGTGACGGGCTGTCTGGGTGTGTGCTCTGTGTGTTACGGGGTGTCTGGGTGTGTGCTCTGTGTGTTACGGGGTGTCTGGGTGTGTGCTCTGTGTGTTACGGGGTGTCTGGGTGTGTGCTCTGTGTGTTACGGGGTGTCTGGGTGTGTGCTCTCAGTGTGACGGGGTTTCTGGGTGTGTGCTCTCAGTGTTACAGGGTCTCTGGGTGTGTGCTCTCAGTGTGACGGGGTGTCTGGGTGTGTGCTCTGTGTTACGGGGTGTCTGGGTGTGTGCTCTGTGTTACGGGGTGTCTGGGTGTGTGCTCTGTGTTACGGGGTGTCTGGGTGTGTGCTCTCAGTGTGATGGGGTGTCTGGGTGTGTGCTCTCAGTGTGACGGGCTGTCTGGGTGTGTGCTCTGTGTGTTACGGGGTGTCTGGGTGTGTGCTCTGTGTGTTACGGGGTGTCTGGGTGTGTGCTCTGTGTGTTACGGGGTGTCTGGGTGTGTGCTCTGTGTGTTACGGGGTGTCTGGGTGTGTGCTCTCAGTGTGACGGGGTTTCTGGGTGTGTGCTCTGTGTGGCGGGGTGTCTGGGTGTGTGCTCTCAGTGTGACGGGGTGTCTGGGTGTGTGCTCTCAGTGTTACAGGGTCTCTGGGTGTGTGCTCTCAGTGTTACGGGGTCTCTGGGTGTGTGCTCTCAGTGTGACGGGGTGTCTGGGTGTGTGCTCTGTGTGTTACGGGGTGTCTGGGTGTGTGCTCTGTGTGTTATGGGGTGTCTGGGTGTGTGCTCTGTGTTACCGGGTGTCTGGGTGTGTGCTTTCAGTGTGACTGGGTCTCTGGGTGTGTGCTCTGTGTGTTACGGGGTGTCTGGGTGTGTGCTCTCAGTGTTACAGGGTGTCTGGGTGTGTGCTCTCAGTGTGACGGGGTGTCTGGGTGTGTGCTCTGTGTGTTACGGGGTGTCTGGGTGTGTGCTCTAGTGTGACGGGGTGTCTGGGTGTGTGCTCTCAGTGTGACGGGGTGTCTGGGTGTGTGCTCTGTGTGTTACGGGGTGTCTGGGTGTGTGCTCTGTGTGTTACGGGGTGTCTGGGTGTGTGCTCTGTGTGTTACGGGGTGTCTGGGTGTGTGTTCTGTGTTACGGGGTGTCTGGGTGTGTGCTCTGTGTGTTACGGGGTGTCTGGGTGTGTGCTCTGTGTGTTACGGGGTGTCTGGGTGTGTGCTCTCAGTGTTACGGGGTGTCTGGGTGTGTGCTCTCAGTGTGACGGGGTGTCTGGGTGTGTGCTCTCAGTGTGACGGGGTGTCTGGGTGTGTGCTGTCAGTGTGACGGGGTGTCTGGGTGTGTGCTCTCAGTGTGACGGGGTGTCTGGGTGTGTGCTCTGTGTGTTACGGGGTGTCTGGGTGTGTGCTCTGTGTGACGGGGTGTCTGGGTGTGTGCTCTCAGTGTGACGGGGTGTCTGGGTGTGTGCTCTCAGTGTGACGGGGTGTCTGGGTGTGTGCTCTCAGTGTGACGGGGTGTCTGGGTGTGTGCTCTGTGTGTTACGGGGTGTCTGGGTGTGTGCTCAGTGTGACGGGGTGTCTGGGTGTGTGCTCTGTGTGTTACGGGGTGTCTGGGTGTGTGCTCTGTGTGTTACGGGGTGTCTGGGTGTGTGCTCTGTGTTACGGGGTGTCTGGGTGTGTGCTCTGTGTTACGGGGTGTCTGGGTGTGTGCTCTGTGTTACGGGGTGTCTGAGTGTGTGCTCTGTGTTACGGGGTGTCTGGGTGTGTGCTCTCAGTGTGACGGGGTGTCTGGGTGTGTGCTCTCAGTGTGACGGGGTGTCTGGGTGTGTGCTCTGTGTGTTACGGGGTGTCTGGGTGTGTGCTCTGTGTGTTACGGGGTGTCTGGGTGTGTGCTCTGTGTGTTACGGGGTGTCTGGGTGTGTGCTCTGTGTGTTACGGGGTGTCTGGGTGTGTGCTCTCAGTGTGACGGGGTTTCTGGGTGTGTGCTCTGTCTGCCGGGGTGTCTGGGTGTGTGCTCTCAGTGTGACTGGGTGTCTGGGTGTGTGCTCTCAGTGTGACTGGGTCTCTGGGTGTGTGCTCTGTGTGTTACGGGGTGTCTGGGTGTGTGCTCTCAGTGTGACTGGGTGTCTGGGTGTGTGCTCTGTGTGTTACGGGGTGTCTGGGTGTGTGCTCTCAGTGTTACAGGGTCTCTGGGTGTGTACTCTCAGTGTGACGGGGTGTCTGGGTGTGTGCTCTCAGTGTGACGGGGTGTCTGGGTGTGTGCTCTGTGTGTTACGGGGTGTCTGGGTGTGTGCTCTGTGTGTTACGGGGTGTCTGGGTGTGTGCTCTGTGTGTTACGGGGTGTCTGGGTGTGTGCTCTGTGTGTTACGGGTGTCTGGGTGTGTGCTCTCAGTGTGACGGGGTGTCTGGGTGTGTGCTCTGTCTGCCGGGGTGTCTGGGTGTGTGCTCTCAGTGTGACTGGGTGTCTGGGTGTGTGCTCTCAGTGTGACTGGGTCTCTGGGTGTGTGCTCTGTGTGTTACGGGGTGTCTGGGTGTGTGCTCTCAGTGTGACTGGGTCTCTGGGTGTGTGCACTGTGTGTTACGGGGTGTCTGGGTGTGTGCTCTGTGTGTTACGGGGTGTCTGGGTGTGTGCTCTGTGTGTTACGGGGTGTCTGGGTGTGTGCTCTGTGTGTTACGGGGTGTCTGGGTGTGTGCTCTCAGTGTTACGGGGTGTCTGGGTGTGTGCTCTCAGTGTTACGGGGTGTCTGGGTGTGTGCTCTCAGTGTGACGGGGTGTCTGGGTGTGTGCTCTGTGTGTTACGGGGTGTCTGGGTGTGTGCTCTGTGTTACGGGGTGTCTGGGTGTGTGCTCTCAGTGTGACGGGGTGTCTGGGTGTGTGCTCTGTGTGTTACGGGGTGTCTGGGTGTGTGCTCTCAGTGTTACGGGGTGTCTGGGTGTGTGCTCTCAGTGTGACGGGGTGTCTGGGTGTGTGCTCTGTGTGTTACGGGGTGTCTGGGTGTGTGCTCTGTGTGTTACGGGGTGTCTGGGTGTGTGCTCTCAGTGTGACGGGGTGTCTGGGTGTGTGCTCTGTGTGTTACGGGGTGTCTGGGTGTGTGCTCTGTGTGTTACGGGGTGTCTGGGTGTGTGCTCTCAGTGTGATGGGGTGTCTGGGTGTGTGCTCTCAGTGTTACGGGGTGTCTGGGTGTGTGCTCTCAGTGTGACGGGGTGTCTGGGTGTGTGCTCTGTGTTACGGGGTGTCTGGGTGTGTGCTCTGTGTGTTACGGGGTGTCTGGGTGTGTGCTCTCTGTGTGACGGGGTGTCTGGGTGTGTGCTCTCAGTGTGACGGGGTGTCTGGGTGTGTGCTCTCAGTGTGACGGGGTGTCTGGGTGTGTGCTCTGTGTGTTACGGGGTGTCTGGGTGTGTGCTCTCAGTGTGACGGGGTGTCTGGGTGTGTGCTGTCAGTGTGACGGGGTGTCTGGGTGTCTGCTCTCAGTGTGACGGGGTGTCTGGGTGTCTGCTCTCAGTGTGACGGGGTGTCTGGGTGTGTGCTCTCAGTGTGACGGGGTGTCTGGGTGTGTGCTCTCAGTGTGACGGGGTGTCTGGGTGTGTGCTCTCAGTGTGACGGGGTGTCTGGGTGTGTGCTCTGTGTGTTACGGGGCGTCTGGGTGTGTGCTCTCAGTGTGACGGGGTGTCTGGGTGTGTGCTCTGTGTGTTACGGGGTGTCTGGGTGTGTGCTCTGTGTGTTACGGGGTGTCTGGGTGTGTGCTCTGTTTTACGGGGTGTCTGGGTGTGTGTTCTGTGTGTTACGGGGTGTCTGGGTGTGTGCTCTGTGTGTTACAGGGTGTCTGGGTGTGTGCTCTCAGTGTTACGGGGTGTCTGGGTGTGTGCTCTCAGTATGACGGGGTGTCTGGGTGTGTGCTCTCAGTGTGACGGGGTGTCTGGGTGTGTGCTGTCAGTGTGACGGGGTGTCTGGGTGTGTGCTCTCAGTGTGACGGGGTGTCTGGGTGTGTGCTCTGTGTGTTACGGGGTGTCTGGGTGTGTGCTCTGTGTGACGGGGTGTCTGTGTGTGTGCTCTCAGTGTGACGGGGTGTCTGGGTGTGTGCTCTCAGTGTGACGGGGTGTCTGGGTGTGTGCTCTGTGTGTTACGGGGTGTCTGGGTGTGTGCTCTCAGTGTGACGGGGTCTCTGGGTGTGTGCTCTGTGTGTTACGGGGTGTCTGGGTGTGTGCTCTGTGTTACGGGGTGTCTGGGTGTGTGCTCTGTGTTACGGGGTGTCTGGGTGTGTGCTCTCAGTGTGACGGGGTGTCTGGGTGTGTGCTCTCAGTGTGACGGGGTGTCTGGGTGTGTGCTCTGTGTGTTACGGGGTGTCTGGGTGTGTGCTCTGTGTGTTACGGGTGTCTGGGTGTGTGCTCTGTGTGTTACGGGGTGTCTGGGTGTGTGCTCTGTGTGTTACGGGGTGTCTGGGTGTGTGCTCTCAGTGTGACGGGGTGTCTGGGTGTGTGCTCTCAGTGTTACGGGGTGTCTGGGTGTGTGCTCTCAGTGTGACGGGGTGTCTGGGTGTGTGCTCTGTGTTACGGGGTGTCTGGGTGTGTGCTCTGTGTTACGGGGTGTCTGGGTGTGTGCTCTGTGTTACGGGGTGTCTGGGTGTGTGCTCTCAGTGTGACGGGGTGTCTGGGTGTGTGCTCTCAGTGTGACGGGGTGTCTGGGTGTGTGCTCTGTGTGTTACGGGTGTCTGGGTGTGTGCTCTGTGTGTTACGGGGTGTCTGGGTGTGTGCTCTGTGTGTTACGGGGTGTCTGGGTGTGTGCTCTGTGTGTTACGGGGTGTCTGTGTGTGTGCTCTCAGTGTGACGGGGTTTTTGGGTGTGTGCTCTGTGTGGCGGGGTGTCTGGGTGTGTGCTCTCAGTGTGACGGGGTGTCTGGGTGTGTGCTCTCAGTGTTACGGGGTGTCTGGGTGTGTGCTCTCAGTGTTACGGGGTGTCTGGGTGTGTGCTCTCAGTGTGACGGGGTGTCTGGGTGTGTGCTCTGTGTGTTACGGGGTGTCTGGGTGTGTGCTCTGTGTGTTACGGGGTGTCTGGGTGTGTGCTCTGTGTTACGGGGTGTCTGGGTGTGTGCTCTCAGTGTGACGGGGTGTCTGGGTGTGTGCTCTGTGTGTTACGGGGTGTCTGGGTGTGTGCTCTCAGTGTTACAGGGTCTCTGGGTGTGTACTCTCAGTGTGACGGGGTGTCTGGGTGTGTGCTCTGTGTGTTACGGGGTGTCTGGGTGTGTGCTCTTAGTGTGACGGGGTGCCTGGGTGTGTGCTCTCAGTGTGACGGGGTGTCTGGGTGTGTGCTCTGTGTGTTACGGGGTGTCTGGGTGTGTGCTCTGTGTGTTACGGGGTGTCTGGGTGTGTGCTCTGTGTGTTACGGGGTGTCTGGGTGTGTGTTCTGTGTTACGGGGTGTCTGGGTGTGTGTTCTGTGTGTTACGGGGTGTCTGGGTGTGTGCTCTGTGTGTTACAGGGTGTCTGGGTGTGTGCTCTCAGTGTTACGGGGTGTCTGGGTGTGTGCTCTCAGTGTGACGGGGTGTCTGGGTGTGTGCTCTCAGTGTGACGGGGTGTCTGGGTGTGTGCTCTCAGTGTGACGGGGTGTCTGGGTGTGTGCTCTCAGTGTGACGGGGTGTCTGGGTGTGTGCTCTGTGTGTTACGGGGTGTCTGGGTGTGTGCTCTGTGTGACGGGGTGTCTGTGTGTGTGCTCTCAGTGTGACGGGGTGTCTGGGTGTGTGCTCACAGTGTGACGGGGTGTCTGGGTGTGTGCTCTCAGTGTGACGGGGTGTCTGGGTGTGTGCTCTGTGTGTTACGGGGTGTCTGGGTGTGTGCTCTCAGTGTGACGGGGTGTCTGGGTGTGTGCTCTGTGTGTTACGGGGTGTCTGGGTGTGTGCTCTGTGTGTTACGGGGTGTCTGGGTGTGTGCTCTGTGTTACGGGGTGTCTGGGTGTGTGCTCTGTGTTACGGGGTGTCTGGGTGTGTGCTCTGTGTTACGGGGTGTCTGGGTGTGTGCTCTGTGTTACGGGGTGTCTGGGTGTGTGCTCTCAGTGTGACGGGGTGTCTGGGTGTGTGCTCTCAGTGTGACGGGTGTCTGGGTGTGTGCTCTGTGTGTTACGGGGTGTCTGGGTGTGTGCTCTGTGTGTTACGGGGTGTCTGGGTGTGTGCTCTGTGTGTTACGGGGTGTCTGGGTGTGTGCTCTGTGTGTTACGGGGTGTCTGGGTGTGTGCTCTCAGTGTGACGGGGTTTCTGGGTGTGTGCTCTGTGTGACGGGGTGTCTGGGTGTGTGCTCTCAGTGTGACGGGGTGTCTGGGTGTGTGCTCTCAGTGTGACGGGGTGTCTGGGTGTGTGCTCTGTGTGTTACGGGGTGTCTGGGTGTGTGCTCTCAGTGTGACGGGTGTCTGGGTGTGTGCTCTGTGTGTTACGGGGTGTCTGGGTGTGTGCTCTCAGTGTTACGGGGTGTCTGGGTGTGTGCTCTCAGTGTGACGGGGTGTCTGGGTGTGTGCTCTCAGTGTGACGGGGTGTCTGGGTGTGTGCTCTGTGTGTTACGGGGTGTCTGGGTGTGTGCTCTGTGTGTTACGGGTGTCTGGGTGTGTGCTCTGTGTGTTACGGGGTGTCTGGGTGTGTGCTCTGTGTGTTACGGGGTGTCTGGGTGTGTGCTCTCAGTGTGACGGGGTTTCTGGGTGTGTGCTCTGTGTGACGGGGTGTCTGGGTGTGTGCTCTCAGTGTGACGGGGTGTCTGGGTGTGTGCTCTCAGTGTGACGGGGTGTCTGGGTGTGTGCTCTGTGTGTTACGGGGTGTCTGGGTGTGTGCTCTCAGTGTGACGGGGTGTCTGGGTGTGTGCTCTGTGTGTTACGGGGTGTCTGGGTGTGTGCTCTGTGTGTTACGGGGTGTCTGGGTGTGTGCTCTGTGTGTTACGGGGTGTCTGGGTGTGTGCTCTGTGTGTTACGGGGTGTCTGGGTGTGTGCTCTCAGTGTGACGGGGTTTTGGGTGTGTGCTCTGTGTGGCGGGGTGTCTGGGTGTGTGCTCTCAGTGTGACGGGGTGTCTGGGTGTGTGCTCTCAGTGTTACAGGGTGTCTGGGTGTGTGCTCTCAGTGTTACGGGGTGTCTGGGTGTGTGCTCTCAGTGTGACGGGGTGTCTGGGTGTGTGCTCTGTGTGTTACGGGGTGTCTGGGTGTGTGCTCTGTGTGTTACGGGGTGTCTGGGTGTGTGCTCTGTGTTACGGGTGTCTGGGTGTGTGCTTTCAGTGTGACTGGGTGTCTGGGTGTGTGCTCTGTGTGTTACGGGGTGTCTGGGTGTGTGCTCTCAGTGTTACGGGTGTCTGGGTGTGTGCTCTCAGTGTGACGGGGTGTCTGGGTGTGTGCTCTGTGTGTTACGGGGTGTCTGGGTGTGTGCTCTCAGTGTGACGGGGTGTCTGGGTGTGTGCTCTCAGTGTGACGGGGTGTCTGGGTGTGTGCTCTCAGTGTGACGGGGTGTCTGGGTGTGTGCTCTGTGTGTTACGGGGTGTCTGGGTGTGTGCTCTGTGTTACGGGGTGTCTGGGTGTGTGCTCTGTGTTACGGGGTGTCTGGGTGTGTGCTCTGTGTTACGGGGTGTCTGGGTGTGTGCTCTGTGTTACGGGGTGTCTGGGTGTGTGCTCTCAGTGTGACGGGGTGTCTGGGTGTGTGCTCTCAGTGTGACGGGGTGTCTGGGTGTGTGCTCTGTGTGTTACGGGGTGTCTGGGTGTGTGCTCTGTGTGTTACGGGGTGTCTGGGTGTGTGCTCTGTGTGTTACGGGGTGTCTGGGTGTGTGCTCTGTGTGTTACGGGGTGTCTGGGTGTGTGCTCTGTGTGTTACGGGGTGTCTGGGTGTGTGCTCTCAGTGTGACGGGGTGTCTGGGTGTGTGCTCTGTGTGACGGGGTGTCTGGGTGTGTGCTCTCAGTGTGACGGGGTGTCTGGGTGTGTGCTCTCAGTGTGACTGGGTCTCTGGGTGTGTGCTCTGTGTGTTACGGGGTGTCTGGGTGTGTGCTCTCAGTGTGACGGGGTGTCTGGGTGTGTGCTCTGTGTGTTACGGGGTGTCTGGGTGTGTGCTCTGTGTGTTACGGGGTGTCTGGGTGTGTGCTCTGTGTGTTACGGGGTGTCTGGGTGTGTGCTCTCAGTGTGACGGGGTTTCTGGGTGTGTGCTCTGTCTGGCGGGGTGTCTGGGTGTGTGCTCTCAGTGTGACGGGGTGTCTGGGTGTGTGCTCTCAGTGTTACGGGGTGTCTGGGTGTGTGCTCTGTGTTACGGGGTGTCTGGGTGTGTGCTCTCAGTGTGACGGGGTGTCTGGGTGTGTGCTCTGTGTGTTACGGGGTGTCTGGGTGTGTGCTCTGTGTGTTACGGGGTGTCTGGGTGTGTGCTCTGTGTTACGGGGTGTCTGGGTGTGTGCTCTCAGTGTGACGGGGTGTCTGGGTGTGTGCTCTGTGTGTTACGGGGTGTCTGGGTGTGTGCTCTCAGTGTTACGGGGTGTCTGGGTGTGTGCTCTCAGTGTGACGGGGTGTCTGGGTGTGTGCTCTGTGTGTTACGGGGTGTCTGGGTGTGTGCTCTGTGTGTTACGGGGTGTCTGGGTGTGTGCTCTCAGTGTGACGGGGTGTCTGGGTGTGTGCTCTGTGTGTTACGGGGTGTCTGGGTGTGTGCTCTGTGTGTTACGGGGTGTCTGGGTGTGTGCTCTGTGTGTTACGGGGTGTCTGGGTGTGTGCTCTGTGTTACGGGGTGTCTGGGTGTGTGCTCTGTGTGTTACGGGGTGTCTGGGTGTGTGCTCTGTGTGTTACGGGGTGTCTGGGTGTGTGCTCTGTGTGTTACGGGGTGTCTGGGTGTGTGCTCTCAGTGTTACGGGGTGTCTGGGTGTGTGCTCTCAGTGTGACGGGGTGTCTGGGTGTGTGCTCTCAGTGTGACGGGGTGTCTGGGTGTGTGCTCTCAGTGTGACGGGGTGTCTGGGTGTGTGCTCTCAGTGTGACGGGGTGTCTGGGTGTGTGCTCTGTGTGTTACGGGGTGTCTGGGTGTGTGCTCTGTGTGACGGGGTGTCTGGGTGTGTGCTCTCAGTGTGACGGGGTGTCTGGGTGTGTGCTCTCAGTGTGACGGGGTGTCTGGGTGTGTGCTCTCAGTGTGACGGGGTGTCTGGGTGTGTGCTCTGTGTGTTACGGGGTGTCTGGGTGTGTGCTCTCAGTGTGACGGGGTGTCTGGGTGTGTGCTCTGTGTGTTACGGGGTGTCTGGGTGTGTGCTCTGTGTGTTACGGGGTGTCTGGGTGTGTGCTCTGTGTGTTACGGGGTGTCTGGGTGTGTGCTCTGTGTGTTACGGGGTGTCTGGGTGTGTGCTCTCAGTGTGACGGGGTGTCTGGGTGTGTGCTCTCAGTGTGACGGGGTGTCTGGGTGTGTGCTCTCAGTGTGACGGGGTGTCTGGGTGTGTGCTCTGTGTGTTACGGGGTGTCTGGGTGTGTGCTCTGTGTTACGGGGTGTCTGGGTGTGTGCTCTGTGTTACGGGGTGTCTGGGTGTGTGCTCTGTGTTACGGGGTGTCTGGGTGTGTGCTCTGTGTTACGGGGTGTCTGGGTGTGTGCTCTCAGTGTGACGGGGTGTCTGGGTGTGTGCTCTCAGTGTGACGGGGTGTCTGGGTGTGTGCTCTGTGTGTTACGGGGTGTCTGGGTGTGTGCTCTGTGTGTTACGGGGTGTCTGGGTGTGTGCTCTGTGTGTTACGGGGTGTCTGGGTGTGTGCTCTGTGTGTTACGGGGTGTCTGGGTGTGTGCTCTGTGTGTTACGGGGTGTCTGGGTGTGTGCTCTCAGTGTGACGGGGTGTCTGGGTGTGTGCTCTGTGTGACGGGGTGTCTGGGTGTGTGCTCTCAGTGTGACGGGGTGTCTGGGTGTGTGCTCTCAGTGTGACGGGGTGTCTGGGTGTGTGCTCTGTGTGTTACGGGGTGTCTGGGTGTGTGCTCTCAGTGTTACGGGGTGTCTGGGTGTGTGCTCAGTGTGACGGGGTGTCTGGGTGTGTGCTCTGTGTGTTACGGGGTGTCTGGGTGTGTGCTCTGTGTGTTACGGGGTGTCTGGGTGTGTGCTCTCAGTGTTACGGGGTGTCTGGGTGTGTGCTCTCAGTGTGACGGGGTGTCTGGGTGTGTGCTCTGTGTTACGGGGTGTCTGGGTGTGTGCTCTGTGTGTTACGGGGTGTCTGGGTGTGTGCTCTGTGTGACGGGGTGTCTGGGTGTGTGCTCTCAGTGTGACGGGGTGTCTGGGTGTGTGCTCTCAGTGTGACGGGGTGTCTGGGTGTGTGCTCTGTGTTACGGGGTGTCTGGGTGTGTGCTCTGTGTTACGGGGTGTCTGGGTGTGTGCTCTCAGTGTGACGGGGTGTCTGGGTGTGTGCTCTCAGTGTGACGGGGTGTCTGGGTGTGTGCTCTCAGTGTGACGGGGTGTCTGGGTGTGTGCTCTCAGTGTGACGGGGTGTCTGGCTGTGTGCTCTGTGTGTTACGGGGTGTCTGGGTGTGTGCTCTCAGTGTGACGGGGTGTCTGGGTGTGTGCTCTCAGTGTGACGGGGTGTCTGGGTGTGTGCTCTCAGTGTGACGGGGTGTCTGGGTGTGTGCTCTGTGTGTTACGGGGTGTCTGGGTGTGTGCTCTGTGTGTTACGGGGTGTCTGGGTGTGTGCTCTCAGTGTGATGGGGTGTCTGGGTGTGTGCTCTCAGTGTTACGGGGTGTCTGGGTGTGTGCTCTCAGTGTGACGGGGTGTCTGGGTGTGTGCTCTGTGTTACGGGGTGTCTGGGTGTGTGCTCTGTGTGTTACGGGGTGTCTGGGTGTGTGCTCTCTGTGTGACGGGGTGTCTGGGTGTGTGCTCTCAGTGTGACGGGGTGTCTGGGTGTGTGCTCTCAGTGTGACGGGGTGTCTGGGTGTGTGCTCTCAGTGTGACGGGGTGTCTGGGTGTGTGCTCTGTGTGTTACGGGGTGTCTGGGTGTGTGCTCTCAGTGTGACGGGGTGTCTGGGTGTGTGCTGTCAGTGTGACGGGGTGTCTGGGTGTGTGCTCTCAGTGTGACGGGGTGTCTGGGTGTGTGCTCTCAGTGTGACGGGGTGTCTGGGTGTGTGCTCTCAGTGTGACGGGGTGTCTGGGTGTGTGCTCTCAGTGTGACGGGGTGTCTGGGTGTGTGCTCTCAGTGTGACGGGGTGTCTGGGTGTGTGCTCTCAGTGTGACGGGGTGTCTGGGTGTGTGCTCTCAGTGTGACGGGGTGTCTGGGTGTGTGCTCTGTGTGTTACGGGTGTCTGGGTGTGTGCTCTCAGTGTGACGGGGTGTCTGGGTGTGTGCTCTGTGTGTTACGGGGTGTCTGGGTGTGTGCTCTGTGTGTTACGGGGTGTCTGGGTGTGTGCTCTGTGTGTTACGGGGTGTCTGGGTGTGTGCTCTGTGTTACGGGGTGTCTGGGTGTGTGCTCTCAGTGTGACGGGGTCTCTGGGTGTGTGCTCTGTGTGTTACGGGGTGTCTGGGTGTGTGCTCTGTGTGTTACGGGGTGTCTGGGTGTGTGCTCTCAGTGTGACGGGGTGTCTGGGTGTGTGCTCTCAGTGTTACGGGGTGTCTGGGTGTGTGCTCTCAGTGTGATGGGGTGTCTGGGTGTGTGCTCTGTGTTACGGGGTGTCTGGGTGTGTGCTCTCAGTGTGACGGGGTGTCTGGGTGTGTGCTCTCAGTGTGACGGGGTGTCTGGGTGTGTGCTCTGTGTGTTACGGGGTGTCTGGGTGTGTGCTCTGTGTGTTACGGGGTGTCTGGGTGTGTGCTCTGTGTTACGGGGTGTCTGGGTGTGTGCTCTGTGTGTTACGGGGTGTCTGGGTGTGTGCTCTGTGTGTTACGGGGTGTCTGGGTGTGTGCTCTCAGTGTTACGGGGTGTCTGGGTGTGTGCTCTCAGTGTGACGGGGTGTCTGGGTGTGTGCTCTCAGTGTGACGGGGTGTCTGGGTGTGTGCTCTCAGTGTGACGGGGTGTCTGGGTGTGTGCTCTCAGTGTGACGGGGTGTCTGGGTGTGTGCTCTGTGTGTGACGGGGTGTCTGGGTGTGTGCTCTGTGTGACGGGGTGTCTGGGTGTGTGCTCTCAGTGTGACGGGGTGTCTGGGTGTGTGCTCTCAGTGTGACGGGGTGTCTGGGTGTGTGCTCTGTGTGTTACGGGGTGTCTGGGTGTGTGCTCTCAGTGTGACGGGGTGTCTGGGTGTGTGCTCTGTGTGTTACGGGGTGTCTGGGTGTGTGCTCTGTGTTACGGGGTGTCTGGGTGTGTGCTCTGTGTTACGGGGTGTCTGGGTGTGTGCTCTCAGTGTGACGGGGTGTCTGGGTGTGTGCTCTCAGTGTGACGGGGTGTCTGGGTGTGTGCTCTGTGTGTTACGGGGTGTCTGGGTGTGTGCTCTGTGTGTTACGGGGTGTCTGGGTGTGTGCTCTGTGTGTTACGGGGTGTCTGGGTGTGTGCTCTGTGTGTTACGGGGTGTCTGGGTGTGTGCTCTCAGTGTGACGGGGTGTCTGGGTGTGTGCTCTCAGTGTTACGGGGTGTCTGGGTGTGTGCTCTCAGTGTGACGGGGTGTCTGGGTGTGTGCTCTGTATTACGGGGTGTCTGGGTGTGTGCTCTGTGTTACGGGGTGTCTGGGTGTGTGCTCTGTGTTACGGGGTGTCTGGGTGTGTGCTCTCAGTGTGATGGGGTGTCTGGGTGTGTGCTCTCAGTGTGACGGGGTGTCTGGGTGTGTGCTCTGTGTGTTACGGGGTGTCTGGGTGTGTGCTCTGTGTGTTACGGGGTGTCTGGGTGTGTGCTCTGTGTGTTACGGGGTGTCTGGGTGTGTGCTCTGTGTGTTACGGGGTGTCTGGGTGTGTGCTCTCAGTGTGACGGGGTGTCTGGGTGTGTGCTCTGTGGCGGGGTGTCTGGGTGTGTGCTCTCAGTGTGACGGGGTGTCTGGGTGTGTGCTCTCAGTGTTACGGGGTGTCTGGGTGTGTGCTCTCAGTGTTACGGGGTGTCTGGGTGTGTGCTCTCAGTGTGACGGGGTGTCTGGGTGTGTGCTCTGTGTGTTACGGGGTGTCTGGGTGTGTGCTCTGTGTGTTACGGGGTGTCTGGGTGTGTGCTCTGTGTTACGGGGTGTCTGGGTGTGTGCTCTCAGTGTGACGGGGTGTCTGGGTGTGTGCTCTGTGTGTTACGGGGTGTCTGGGTGTGTGCTCTCAGTGTTACGGGGTGTCTGGGTGTGTGCTCTCAGTGTGACGGGGTGTCTGGGTGTGTGCTCTGTGTGTTACGGGGTGTCTGGGTGTGTGCTCTCAGTGTGACGGGGTGTCTGGGTGTGTGCTCTCAGTGTGACGGGGTGTCTGGGTGTGTGCTCTGTGTGTTACGGGGTGTCTGGGTGTGTGCTCTGTGTGTTACGGGGTGTCTGGGTGTGTGCTCTGTGTGTTACGGGGTGTCTGGGTGTGTGCTCTCTGTGTTACGGGGTGTCTGGGTGTGTGCTCTGTGTGTTACGGGGTGTCTGGGTGTGTGCTCTGTGTGTTACGGGGTGTCTGGGTGTGTGCTCTGTGTGTTACGGGGTGTCTGGGTGTGTGCTCTCAGTGTGACGGGGTGTCTGGGTGTGTGCTCTCAGTGTGACGGGGTGTCTGGGTGTGTGCTCTCAGTGTGACGGGGTGTCTGGGTGTGTGCTCTCAGTGTGACGGGGTGTCTGGGTGTGTGCTCTGTGTGTTACGGGGTGTCTGGGTGTGTGCTCTGTGTGACGGGGTGTCTGGGTGTGTGCTCTCAGTGTGACGGGGTGTCTGGGTGTGTGCTCTCAGTGTGACGGGGTGTCTGGGTGTGTGCTCTCAGTGTGACGGGGTGTCTGGGTGTGTGCTCTGTGTGTTACGGGGTGTCTGGGTGTGTGCTCTCAGTGTAACGGGGTATCTGGGTGTGTGCTCTGTGTGTTTCGGGGTGTCTGGGTGTGTGCTCTGTGTGTTACGGGGTGTCTGGGTGTGTGCTCTGTGTTACGGGGTGTCTGGGTGTGTGCTCTGTGTTACGGGGTGTCTGGGTGTGTGCTCTGTGTTACGGGGTGTCTGGGTGTGTGCTCTGTGTTACGGGGTGTCTGGGTGTGTGCTCTCAGTGTGACGGGGTGTCTGGGTGTGTGCTCTCAGTGTGACGGGCTGTCTGGGTGTGTGCTCTGTGTATTACGGGGTGTCTGGGTGTGTGCTCTGTGTGTTACGGGGTGTCTGGGTGTGTGCTCTGTGTGTTACGGGGTGTCTGGGTGTGTGCTCTGTGTGTTACGGGGTGTCTGGGTGTGTGCTCTCAGTGTGACGGGGTGTCTGGGTGTGTGCTCTGTGTGACGGGGTGTCTGGGTGTGTGCTCTCAGTGTGACGGGGTGTCTGGGTGTGTGCTCTCAGTGTGACGGGGTGTCTGGGTGTGTGCTCTGTGTGTTACGGGGTGTCTGGGTGTGTGCTCTCAGTGTGACGGGGTGTCTGGGTGTGTGCTCTGTGTGTTACGGGGTGTCTGGGTGTGTGCTCTCAGTGTTACGGGGTGTCTGGGTGTGTGCTCTCAGTGTGACGGGGTGTCTGGGTGTGTGCTCTCAGTGTGACGGGGTGTCTGGGTGTGTGCTCTGTGTGTTACGGGGTGTCTGGGTGTGTGCTCTGTGTGTTACGGGGTGTCTGGGTGTGTGCTCTGTGTGTTACGGGGTGTCTGGGTGTGTGCTCTGTGTGTTACGGGGTGTCTGGGTGTGTGCTCTCAGTGTGACGGGGTGTCTGGGTGTGTGCTCTGTGTGACGGGGTGTCTGGGTGTGTGCTCTCAGTGTGACGGGGTGTCTGGGTGTGTGCTCTCAGTGTGACGGGGTGTCTGGGTGTGTGCTCTGTGTGTTACGGGGTGTCTGGGTGTGTGCTCTCAGTGTGACGGGGTGTCTGGGTGTGTGCTCTGTGTGTTACGGGGTGTCTGGGTGTGTGCTCTGTGTGTTACGGGGTGTCTGGGTGTGTGCTCTGTGTGTTACGGGGTGTCTGGGTGTGTGCTCTGTGTGTTACGGGGTGTCTGGGTGTGTGCTCTCAGTGTGACGGGGTGTCTGGGTGTGTGCTCTGTGTGACGGGGTGTCTGGGTGTGTGCTCTCAGTGTGACGGGGTGTCTGGGTGTGTGCTCTCAGTGTTACGGGGTGTCTGGGTGTGTGCTCTCAGTGTTACGGGGTGTCTGGGTGTGTGCTCTCAGTGTGACGGGGTGTCTGGGTGTGTGCTCTGTGTGTTACGGGGTGTCTGGGTGTGTGCTCTGTGTGTTACGGGGTGTCTGGGTGTGTGCTCTGTGTTACGGGTGTCTGGGTGTGTGCTCTCAGTGTGACGGGGTGTCTGGGTGTGTGCTCTGTGTGTTACGGGGTGTCTGGGTGTGTGCTCTCAGTGTTACGGGGTGTCTGGGTGTGTGCTCTCAGTGTGACGGGGTGTCTGGGTGTGTGCTCTGTGTGTTACGGGGTGTCTGGGTGTGTGCTCTGTGTGTTACGGGGTGTCTGGGTGTGTGCTCTCAGTGTGACGGGGTGTCTGGGTGTGTGCTCTGTGTGTGACGGGGTGTCTGGGTGTGTGCTCTGTGTGTTACGGGGTGTCTGGGTGTGTGCTCTGTGTGTTATGGGGTGTCTGGGTGTGTGCTCTGTGTTACGGGGTGTCTGGGTGTGTGCTCTGTGTGTGACGGGGTGTCTGGGTGTGTGCTCTGTGTGTTACGGGGTGTCTGGGTGTGTGCTCTGTGTGTTACGGGGTGTCTGGGTGTGTGCTCTCAGTGTTACGGGGTGTCTGGGTGTGTGCTCTCAGTGTGACGGGGTGTCTGGGTGTGTGCTCTCAGTGTGACGGGGTGTCTGGGTGTGTGCTCTCAGTGTGACGGGGTGTCTGGGTGTGTGCTCTCAGTGTGACGGGGTGTCTGGGTGTGTGCTCTGTGTGTTACGGGGTGTCTGGGTGTGTGCTCTGTGTGACGGGGTGTCTGGGTGTGTGCTCTCAGTGTGACGGGGTGTCTGGGTGTGTGCTCTCAGTGTGACGGGGTGTCTGGGTGTGTGCTCTCAGTGTGACGGGGTGTCTGGGTGTGTGCTCTGTGTGTTACGGGGTGTCTGGGTGTGTGCTCTCAGTGTGACGGGGTGTCTGGGTGTGTGCTCTGTGTGTTACGGGGTGTCTGGGTGTGTGCTCTGTGTGTTACGGGGTGTCTGGGTGTGTGCTCTGTGTGTTACGGGGTGTCTGGGTGTGTGCTCTGTGTGTTACGGGGTGTCTGGGTGTGTGCTCTCAGTGTGACGGGGTGTCTGGGTGTGTGCTCTCAGTGTGACGGGGTGTCTGGGTGTGTGCTCTCAGTGTGACGGGGTGTCTGGGTGTGTGCTCTGTGTGTTACGGGGTGTCTGGGTGTGTGCTGTGTGTTACGGGGTGTCTGGGTGTGTGCTCTGTGTTACGGGGTGTCTGGGTGTGTGCTCTGTGTTACGGGGTGTCTGGGTGTGTGCTCTGTGTTACGGGGTGTCTGGGTGTGTGCTCTCAGTGTGACGGGGTGTCTGGGTGTGTGCTCTCAGTGTGACGGGGTGTCTGGGTGTGTGCTCTGTGTGTTACGGGGTGTCTGGGTGTGTGCTCTGTGTGTTACGGGGTGTCTGGGTGTGTGCTCTGTGTGTTACGGGGTGTCTGGGTGTGTGCTCTGTGTGTTACGGGGTGTCTGGGTGTGTGCTCTGTGTGTTACGGGGTGTCTGGGTGTGTGCTCTCAGTGTGACGGGGTGTCTGGGTGTGTGCTCTGTGTGCGGGGTGTCTGGGTGTGTGCTCTCAGTGTGACGGGGTGTCTGGGTGTGTGCTCTCAGTGTGACGGGGTGTCTGGGTGTGTGCTCTGTGTGTTACGGGGTGTCTGGGTGTGTGCTCTCAGTGTTACGGGGTGTCTGGGTGTGTGCTCTCAGTGTGACGGAGTGTCTGGGTGTGTGCTCTGTGTGTTACGGGGTGTCTGGGTGTGTGCTCTGTGTGTTACGGGGTGTCTGGGTGTGTGCTCTCAGTGTTACGGGGTGTCTGGGTGTGTGCTCTCAGTGTGACGGGGTGTCTGGGTGTGTGCTCTGTGTTACGGGGTGTCTGGGTGTGTGCTCTGTGTGTTACGGGGTGTCTGGGTGTGTGCTCTGTGTGACGGGGTGTCTGGGTGTGTGCTCTCAGTGTGACGGGGTGTCTGGGTGTGTGCTCTCAGTGTGACGGGGTGTCTGGGTGTGTGCTCTGTGTTACGGGGTGTCTGGGTGTGTGCTCTGTGTTACGGGGTGTCTGGGTGTGTGCTCTCAGTGTGACGGGGTGTCTGGGTGTGTGCTCTCAGTGTGACGGGGTGTCTGGGTGTGTGCTCTCAGTGTGACGGGGTGTCTGGGTGTGTGCTCTCAGTGTGACGGGGTGTCTGGGTGTGTGCTCTGTGTGTTACGGGGTGTCTGGGTGTGTGCTCTCAGTGTGACGGGGTGTCTGGGTGTGTGCTCTCAGTGTGACGGGGTGTCTGGGTGTGTGCTCTCAGTGTGACGGGGTGTCTGGGTGTGTGCTCTCAGTGTGACGGGGTGTCTGGGTGTGTGCTCTCAGTGTGACGGGGTGTCTGGGTGTGTGCTCTCAGTGTGACGGGGTGTCTGGGTGTGTGCTCTCAGTGTGACGGGGTGTCTGGGTGTGTGCTCTCAGTGTGACGGGGTGTCTGGGTGTGTGCTCTGTGTGTTACGGGGTGTCTGAGTGTGTGCTCTCAGTGTGACGGGGTGTCTGGGTGTGTGCTCTGTGTGTTACGGGGTGTCTGGGTGTGTGCTCTGTGTGTGACGGGGTGTCTGGGTGTGTGCTCTCTGTGTTACGGGGTGTCTGGGTGTGTGCTCTGTGTGTTACGGGGTGTCTGTGTGTGTGCTCTGTGTGTTACAGGGTGTCTGGGTGTGTGCTCTGTGTGTTACGGGGTGTCTGGGTGTGTGCTCTCAGTGTTACGGGGTGTCTGGGTGTGTGCTCTCAGTGTGACGGGGTGTCTGGGTGTGTGCTCTCAGTGTGACGGGGTGTCTGGGTGTGTGCTCTCAGTGTGACGGGGTGTCTGGGTGTGTGCTCTCAGTGTGACGGGGTGTCTGGGTGTGTGCTCTGTGTGTTACGGGGTGTCTGGGTGTGTGCTCTGTGTGACGGGGTGTCTGGGTGTGTGCTCTCAGTGTGACGGGGTGTCTGGGTGTGTGCTCACAGTGTGACGGGGTGTCTGGGTGTGTGCTCTGTGTGTTACGGGGTGTCTGGGTGTGTGCTCTCAGTGTGACGGGGTGTCTGGGTGTGTGCTCTGTGTTACGGGGTGTCTGGGTGTGTGCTCTGTGTTACGGGGTGTCTGGGTGTGTGCTCTGTGTGTTACGGGGTGTCTGGGTGTGTGCTCTGTGTTACGGGGTGTCTGGGTGTGTGCTCTGTGTTACGGGGTGTCTGGGTGTGTGCTCTGTGTTACGGGGTGTCTGGGTGTGTGCTCTGTGTTACGGAGTGTCTGGGTGTGTGCTCTCAGTGTGACGGGGTGTCTGGGTGTGTGCTCTCAGTGTGACGGGTGTCTGGGTGTGTGCTCTGTGTGTTACGGGGTGTCTGGGTGTGTGCTCTGTGTGTTACGGGGTGTCTGGGTGTGTGCTCTGTGTGTTACGGGGTGTCTGGGTGTGTGCTCTGTGTGTGACGGGGTGTCTGGGTGTGTGCTCTCAGTGTGACGGGGTGTCTGGGTGTGTGCTCTCAGTGTGACGGGGTGTCTGGGTGTGTGCTCTCAGTGTGACGGGGTGTCTGGGTGTGTGCTCTGTGTGTTACGGGGCGTCTGGGTGTGTGCTCTCAGTGTGACGTGGTGTCTGGGTGTGTGCTCTGTGTGTTACGGGGTGTCTGGGTGTGTGCTCTCAGTGTGACGGGGTGTCTGGGTGTGTGCTCTGTGTGTTACGGGGTGTCTGGGTGTGTGCTCTGTGTGTTACGGGGTGTCTGGGTGTGTGTTCTGTGTTACGGGGTGTCTGGGTGTGTGCTCTGTGTGTTACGGGGTGTCTGGGTGTGTGCTCTGTGTGTTACGGGGTGTCTGGGTGTGTGCTCTGTGTGTTACGGGGTGTCTGGGTGTGTGCTCTCAGTGTTACGGGGTGTCTGGGTGTGTGCTCTCAGTGTGACGGGGTGTCTGGGTGTGTGCTCTCAGTGTGACGGGGTGTCTGGGTGTGTGCTCTCAGTGTGACGGGGTGTCTGGGTGTGTGCTCTCAGTGTGACGGGGTGTCTGGGTGTGTGCTCTCAGTGTGACGGGGTGTCTGGGTGTGTGCTCTGTGTGTTACGGGGTGTCTGGGTGTGTGCTCTGTGTGTTACGGGGTGTCTGGGTGTGTGCTCTCAGTGTGACGGGGTTTCTGGGTGTGTGCTCTGTCTGGCGGGGTGTCTGGGTGTGTGCTCTCAGTGTGACGGGGTGTCTGGGTGTGTGCTCTCAGTGTGACGGGGTGTCTGGGTGTGTGCTCTGTGTGTTACGGGGTGTCTGGGTGTGTGCTCTCAGTGTGACGGGGTGTCTGGGTGTGTGCTCTGTGTGTTACGGGGTGTCTGGGTGTGTGCTCTCAGTGTTACGGGGTGTCTGGGTGTGTGCTCTCAGTGTGACGGGGTGTCTGGGTGTGTGCTCTCAGTGTGACGGGGTGTCTGGGTGTGTGCTCTGTGTGTTACGGGGTGTCTGGGTGTGTGCTCTGTGTGTTACGGGGTGTCTGGGTGTGTGCTCTGTGTGTTACGGGGTGTCTGGGTGTGTGCTCTGTGTGTTACGGGGTGTCTGGGTGTGTGCTCTGTGTGTTACGGGGTGTCTGGGTGTGTGCTCTCAGTGTGACGGGGTGTCTGGGTGTGTGCTCTGTGTGACGGGGTGTCTGGGTGTGTGCTGTCAGTGTGACGGGGTGTCTGGGTGTGTGCTCTCAGTGTGACGGGGTGTCTGGGTGTGTGCTCTGTGTGTTACGGGGTGTCTGGGTGTGTGCTCTCAGTGTGACGGGGTGTCTGGGTGTGTGCTCTCAGTGTGACGGGGTCTCTGGGTGTGTGCTCTGTGTGTTACGGGGTGTCTGGGTGTGTGCTCTCAGTGTGACTGGGTCTCTGGGTGTGTGCTCTGTGTGTTACGGGGTGTCTGGGTGTGTGCTCTGTGTGTTACGGGGTGTCTGGGTGTGTGCTCTGTGTGTTACGGGGTGTCTGGGTGTGTGCTCTGTGTGTTACGGGGTGTCTGGGTGTGTGCTCTCAGTGTGACGGGGTGTCTGGGTGTGTGCTCTGTGTGACGGGGTGTCTGGGTGTGTGCTCTCAGTGTGACGGGGTGTCTGGGTGTGTGCTCTCAGTGTTACGGGGTGTCTGGGTGTGTGCTCTCTG
Source organism: Carcharodon carcharias (assembly GCF_017639515.1). Lineage (NCBI taxonomy): Eukaryota > Metazoa > Chordata > Chondrichthyes > Lamniformes > Lamnidae > Carcharodon > Carcharodon carcharias. The sequence continues at coordinate 670,339 of NW_024470825.1, read as the reverse complement.
TGTTACGGGGTGTCTGGGTGTGTGCTCTCAGTGTGACGGGGTGTCTGGGTGTGTGCTCTGTGTGTTACGGGGTGTCTGGGTGTGTGCTCTGTGTGTTACGGGGTGTCTGGGTGTGTGCTCTGTGTTACGGGGTGTCTGGGTGTGTGCTCTCAGTGTGACGGGGTGTCTGGGTGTGTGCTCTGTGTGTTACGGGGTGTCTGGGTGTGTGCTCTCAGTGTTACGGGGTGTCTGGGTGTGTGCTCTCAGTGTGACGGGGTGTCTGGGTGTGTGCTCTGTGTGTTACGGGGTGTCTGGGTGTGTGCTCTCAGTGTGACGGGGTGTCTGGGTGTGTGCTCTCAGTGTGACGGGGTGTCTGGGTGTGTGCTCTCAGTGTGACGGGGTGTCTGGGTGTGTGCTCTGTGTGTTACGGGGTGTCTGGGTGTGTGCTGTGTGTTACGGGGTGTCTGGGTGTGTGCTCTGTGTTACGGGGTGTCTGGGTGTGTGCTCTGTGTTACGGGGTGTCTGGGTGTGTGCTCTGTGTTACGGGGTGTCTGGGTGTGTGCTCTCAGTGTGACGGGGTGTCTGGGTGTGTGCTCTCAGTGTGACGGGGTGTCTGGGTGTGTGCTCTGTGTGTTACGGGGTGTCTGGGTGTGTGCTCTGTGTGTTACGGGGTGTCTGGGTGTGTGCTCTGTGTTACGGGGTGTCTGGGTGTGTGCTCTGTGTGTTACGGGGTGTCTGGGTGTGTGCTCTGTGTGTTACGGGGTGTCTGGGTGTGTGCTCTCAGTGTGACGGGGTGTCTGGGTGTGTGCTCTGTGTGACGGGGTGTCTGGGTGTGTGCTCTCAGTGTGACGGGGTGTCTGGGTGTGTGCTCTCAGTGTGACGGGGTGTCTGGGTGTGTGCTCTGTGTGTTACGGGGCGTCTGGGTGTGTGCTCTCAGTGTGACGGGGTGTCTGGGTGTGTGCTCTGTGTGTTACGGGGTGTCTGGGTGTGTGCTCTGTGTGTTACGGGGTGTCTGGGTGTGTGCTCTGTGTGTTACGGGGTGTCTGGGTGTGTGCTCTCAGTGTGACGGGGTGTCTGGGTGTGTGCTCTGTGTGACGGGGTGTCTGGGTGTGTGCTCTCAGTGTGACGGGTGTCTGGGTGTGTGCTCTCAGTGTTACGGGGTGTCTGGGTGTGTGCTCTCAGTGTTACGGGGTGTCTGGGTGTGTGCTCTCAGTGTGACGGGGTGTCTGGGTGTGTGCTCTGTGTGTTACGGGGTGTCTGGGTGTGTGCTCTGTGTGTTACGGGGTGTCTGGGTGTGTGCTCTGTGTTACGGGGTGTCTGGGTGTGTGCTCTCAGTGTGACGGGGTGTCTGGGTGTGTGCTCTGTGTGTTACGGGGTGTCTGGGTGTGTGCTCTCAGTGTTACGGGGTGTCTGGGTGTGTGCTCTCAGTGTGACGGGGTGTCTGGGTGTGTGCTCTGTGTGTTACGGGGTGTCTGGGTGTGTGCTCTGTGTGTTACGGGGTGTCTGGGTGTGTGCTCTCAGTGTGACGGGGTGTCTGGGTGTGTGCTCTGTGTGTTACGGGGTGTCTGGGTGTGTGCTCTGTGTGTTACGGGGTGTCTGGGTGTGTGCTCTGTGTGTTACGGGGTGTCTGGGTGTGTGCTCTCTGTGTTACGGGGTGTCTGGGTGTGTGCTCTGTGTGTTACGGGGTGTCTGGGTGTGTGCTCTGTGTGTTACGGGGTGTCTGGGTGTGTGCTCTGTGTGTTACGGGGTGTCTGGGTGTGTGCTCTCAGTGTTACGGGGTGTCTGGGTGTGTGCTCTCAGTGTGACGGGGTGTCTGGGTGTGTGCTCTCAGTGTGACGGGGTGTCTGGGTGTGTGCTCTCAGTGTGACGGGGTGTCTGGGTGTGTGCTCTCAGTGTGACGGGGTGTCTGGGTGTGTGCTCTGTGTGTTACGGGGTGTCTGGGTGTGTGCTCTGTGTGACGGGGTGTCTGGGTGTGTGCTCTCAGTGTGACGGGGTGTCTGGGTGTGTGCTCTCAGTGTGACGGGGTGTCTGGGTGTGTGCTCTCAGTGTGACGGGGTGTCTGGGTGTGTGCTCTGTGTGTTACGGGGTGTCTGGGTGTGTGCTCTCAGTGTGACGGGGTGTCTGGGTGTGTGCTCTGTGTGTTACGGGGTGTCTGGGTGTGTGCTCTGTGTGTTACGGGGTGTCTGGGTGTGTGCTCTGTGTGTTACGGGGTGTCTGGGTGTGTGCTCTGTGTGTTACGGGGTGTCTGGGTGTGTGCTCTCAGTGTGACGGGGTGTCTGGGTGTGTGCTCTCAGTGTGACGGGGTGTCTGGGTGTGTGCTCTCAGTGTGACGGGGTGTCTGGGTGTGTGCTCTGTGTGTTACGGGGTGTCTGGGTGTGTGCTGTGTGTTACGGGGTGTCTGGGTGTGTGCTCTGTGTTACGGGGTGTCTGGGTGTGTGCTCTGTGTTACGGGGTGTCTGGGTGTGTGCTCTGTGTTACGGGGTGTCTGGGTGTGTGCTCTCAGTGTGACGGGGTGTCTGGGTGTGTGCTCTCAGTGTTACAGGGTGTCTGGGTGTGTGCTCTGTGTGTTACGGGGTGTCTGGGTGCGTGCTCTGTGTGTTACGGGGTGTCTGGGTGTGTGCTCTGTTTGTTACGGGGTGTCTGGGTGTGTGCTCTGTGTGTTACGGGGTGTCTGGGTGTGTGCTCTGTGTGTTACGGGGTGTCTGGGTGTGTGCTCTCAGTGTGACGGGGTGTCTGGGTGTGTGCTCTGTGTGACGGGGTGTCTGGGTGTGTGCTCTCAGTGTGACGGGGTGTCTGGGTGTGTACTCTCAGTGTGACGGGGTGTCTGGGTGTGTGCTCTGTGTGTTACGGGGTGTCTGGGTGTGTGCTTTCAGTGTGACGGGGTGTCTGGGTGTGTGCTCTGTGTGACGGGGTGTCTGGGTGTGTGCTCTGTGTGTTACGGGGTGTCTGGGTGTGTGCTCTGTGTGTTACGGGGTGTCTGGGTGTGTGCTCTCAGTGTTACGGGTGTCTGGGTGTGTGCTCTCAGTGTGACGGGGTGTCTGGGTGTGTGCTCTGTGTTACGGGGTGTCTGGGTGTGTGCTCTGTGTGTTACGGGGTGTCTGGGTGTGTGCTCTGTGTGACGGGGTGTCTGGGTGTGTGCTCTCAGTGTGACGGGGTGTCTGGGTGTGTGCTCTCAGTGTGACGGGGTGTCTGGGTGTGTGCTCTGTGTTACGGGGTGTCTGGGTGTGTGCTCTGTGTTACGGGGTGTCTGGGTGTGTGCTCTCAGTGTGACGGGGTGTCTGGGTGTGTGCTCTCAGTGTGACGGGGTGTCTGGGTGTGTGCTCTCAGTGTGACGGGGTGTCTGGGTGTGTGCTCTCAGTGTGACGGGGTGTCTGGGTGTGTGCTCTGTGTGTTACGGGGTGTCTGGGTGTGTGCTCTCAGTGTGACGGGGTGTCTGGGTGTGTGCTCTCAGTGTGACGGGGTGTCTGGGTGTGTGCTCTCAGTGTGACGGGGTGTCTGGGTGTGTGCTCTCAGTGTGACGGGGTGTCTGGGTGTGTGCTCTCAGTGTGACGGGGTGTCTGGGTGTGTGCTCTCAGTGTGACGGGGTGTCTGGGTGTGTGCTCTCAGTGTGACGGGGTGTCTGGGTGTGTGCTGTCAGTGTGACGGGGTGTCTGGGTGTGTGCTCTGTGTGTTACGGGGCGTCTGGGTGTGTGCTCTCAGTGTGACGGGGTTTCTGGGTGTGTGCTCTGTGTGTTACGGGGTGTCTGGGTGTGTGCTCTGTGTGTTACGGGGTGGTGTCTGGGTGGTGTGTTCTGTGTTACGGGGGGTGTCTGGGTGTGTGCTCTGTGTGTTACGGGGTGTCTGGGTGTGTGTTCTGTGTGTTACGGGGTGTCTGGGTGTGTGCTCTGTGGTGTTACAGGGTGTCTGGGTGTGTGCTCTCAGTGTTACGGGGTGTCTGGGTGGTGTGCTCTCAGTGTGACGGAGTGTCTGTGTGTGTGCTGTCAGTGTGGACGGGGTGTCTGGGTGTGTGCTGTCAGTGTGACGGGGTGTCTGGGTGTGTGCTCTCAGTGTGACGGGGTGTCTGGGTGTGTGCTCTGTGTGTTACGGGGTGTCTGGGTGTGTGCTCTGTGTGACGGGGTGTCTGTGTGTGTGCTGTCAGTGTGACGGGGTGTCTGGGTGTGTGCTCACAGTGTGACGGGATGTCTGGGTGTGTGCTCTGTGTGTTACGGGGTGTCTGGGTGTGTGCTCTCAGTGTGACGGGGTATCTGGGTGTGTGCTCTGTGTTACGGGGTGTCTGGGTGGGTGCTCTGTGTGTTACGGGGTGTCTGGGTGTGTGCTCTGTGTTACGGGGTGTCTGGGTGTGTGCTCTGTGTTACGGGGTGTCTGGGTGTGTGCTCTGTGTTACGGGGTGTCTGGGTGTGTGCTCTGTGTTACGGGGTGTCTGGGTGTGTGCTCTCAGTGTGACGGGGTGTCTGGGTGTGTGCTCTCAGTGTGACGGGGTGTCTGGGTGTGTGCTCTGTGTGTTACGGGGTGTCTGGGTGTGTGCTCTGTGTGTTACGGGGTGTCTGGGTGTGTGCTCTGTGTGTGACGGGGTGTCTGGGTGTGTGCTCTGTGTGTGACGGGGTGTCTGGGTGTGTGCTCTCAGTGTGACGGGGTGTCTGGGTGTGTGCTCTCAGTGTGACGGGGTGTCTGGGTGTGTGCTCTCAGTGTGACGGGGTGTCTGGTGTGGTGCTGTCAGTGTGACGGGGTGTCTGGGTGTGTGCTCGTGGTGTTATACGTGGCGTCTGGGTGTGTGCTCTCAGTGTGACGTGGTGTCTGGGTGTGGTGCTCTGTGTGTTACGGGGTGTCTGGGTGTGTGCTCTCAGTGTGACGGGGTGTCTGGGTGTGTGCTCTGTGTGTTTACGGTGTGTCTGGGTGTGTGCTCTGTGTGTTACGGGGTGTCTGGTGTGTGTTCTGTGTTACGGGGTGTCTGGGTGTGTGCTCTGTGTGTTACGGGGTGTCTGGGTGTGTGTTCTGTGTGTTACAGGGTGTCTGGGTGTGTGCTCTGTGTGTTACAGGGTGTCTGGGTGTGTGCTCTCAGTGTTACGGGGTGTCTGGGTGTGTGCTCTCAGTGTGACGGGGTGTCTGTGTGTGTGCTCTCAGTGTGACGGGGTGTCTGTGTGTGTGCTCTCAGTGTGACGGGGTGTCTGGGTGTGTGCTGTCAGTGTGACGGGGTGTCTGGGTGTGTGCTCTCAGTGTGACGGGGTGTCTGGGTGTGTGCTCTGTGTGTTACGGGGTGTCTGGGTGTGTGCTCTGTGTGTTACGGGGTGTCTGGGTGTGTGCTCTGTGTGTTACGGGGTGTCTGGGTGTGTGCTCTGTGTGTTACGGGGTGTCTGGGTGTGTGCTCTCAGTGTGACGGGGTGTCTGTGTGTGTGCTCTGTGTGACGGGGTGTCTGGGTGTGTGCTCTCAGTGTGACGGGGTGTCTGGGTGTGTGCTCTCAGTGTGACGGGGTGTCTGGGTGTGTGCTCTGTGTGTTACGGGGTGTCTGGGTGTGTGCTCTCAGTGTGACGGGGTGTCTGGGTGTGTGCTCTGTGTGTTACGGGGTGTCTGGGTGTGTGCTCTCAGTGTTACAGGGTCTCTGGGTGTGTACTCTCAGTGTGACGGGGTGTCTGGGTGTGTGCTCTCAGTGTGACGGGGTGTCTGGGTGTGTGCTCTGTGTGTTACGGGGTGTCTGGGTGTGTGCTCTGTGTGTTACGGGGTGTCTGGGTGTGTGCTCTGTGTGTTACGGGGTGTCTGGGTGTGTGCTCTGTGTGTTACGGGGTGTCTGGGTGTGTGCTCTCAGTGTGACGGGGTTTCTGGGTGTGTGCTCTGTCTGCCGGGGTGTCTGGGTGTGTGCTCTCAGTGTGACGGGGTGTCTGGGTGTGTGCTCTCAGTGTGACGGGGTGTCTGGGTGTGTGCTCTGTGTGTTACGGGGTGTCTGGGTGTGTGCTCTCAGTGTGACGGGGTGTCTGGGTGTGTGCTCTGTGTGTTACGGGGTGTCTGGGTGTGTGCTCTGTGTGTTACGGGGTGTCTGGGTGTGTGCTCTGTGTGTTACGGGGTGTCTGGGTGTGTGCTCTGTGTGTTACGGGGTGTCTGGGTGTGTGCTCTCAGTGTGACGGGGTTCTGGGTGTGTGCTCTGTGTGGCGGGGTGTCTGGGTGTGTGCTCTCAGTGTGACGGGGTGTCTGGGTGTGTGCTCTCAGTGTTACAGGGTGTCTGGGTGTGTGCTCTCAGTGTTACGGGTCTCTGGGTGTGTGCTCTCAGTGTGACGGGGTGTCTGGGTGTGTGCTCTGTGTGTTACGGGGTGTCTGGGTGTGTGCTCTGTGTTATGGGGTGTCTGGGTGTGTGCTCTGTGTTACGGGGTGTCTGGGTGTGTGCTCTCAGTGTGACGGGGTGTCTGGGTGTGTGCTCTGTGTGTTACGGGGTGTCTGGGTGTGTGCTCTCAGTGTTACAGGGTCTCTGGGTGTGTGCTCTCAGTGTGACGGGGTGTCTGGGTGTGTGCTCTGTGTGTTACGGGGTGTCTGGGTGTGTGCTCTGTGTGTTACGGGGCGTCTGGGTGTGTGCTCTCAGTGTGACGGGGTGTCTGGGTGTGTGCTCTGTGTGTTACGGGGTGTCTGGGTGTGTGCTCTGTGTGTTACGGGGTGTCTGGGTGTGTGCTCTGTGTGTTACGGGGTGTCTGGGTGTGTGTTCTGTGTTACGGGGTGTCTGGGGTGTGTGTCTGTGTGTTACGGGGTGTCTGGGTGTGTGTTCTGTGTGTTACAGGGTGTCTGGGTGTGTGCTCTGTGTGTTACAGGGTGTCTGGGTGTGGGCTCTCAGTGTTACACGGGGTGTCTCTGGTGTGTGCTCTCGGTGTGACGGGGTGTTTGTGTGTGTGCTCTCAGGTGTGGTGACGGGGGTGTCTGGGTGTGTGCTGTCAGTTGTGACGGGGTGGTCTGGGGTGTGTGCTCTCAGTGTGACGGGGTGGTCTGGGTGTGTGCTCTGTGTGTTTACGGGGTGTCTGGGTGTGTGCTCGTGTGACGGGGTGTCTGTGTGTGTGCTCCTCAGTGTGACGGGGGTGTCTGGGTGTGTGCTCACAAGTGTGACGGGGTGTCTGGGTGTGTGCTCACAGTGTGACGGGTGTCTGGGTGTGTGCTCTGTGTGTTACGGGGTGTCTGGGTGTGTGCACTCAGTGTGACGGGGTATCTGGGTGTGTGCTCTGTGTGTTACGGGGTGTCTGGGTGTGTGCTCTGTGTGTTACGGGGTGTCTGGGTGTGTGCTGTGTGTTACGGGGTGTCTGGGTGTGTGCTCTGTGTTACGGGGTGTCTGGCTGTGTGCTCTGTGTTACGGGGTGTCTGAGTGTGTGCTTTGTGTTACGGGGTTTCTGGGTGTGTGCTCTCAGTGTGACGGGGTGTCTGGGTGTGTGCTCTCAGTGTGACGGGCTGTCTGGGTGTGTGCTCTGTGTGTTACGGGCTGTCTGGGTGTGTGCTCTGTGTGTTACGGGGTGTCTGGGTGTGTGCTCTGTGTGTTACGGGGTGTCTGGGTGTGTGCTCTGTGTGTTACGGGGTGTCTGGGTGTGTGCTCTGTGTGTTACGGGGTGTCTGGGTGTGTGCTCTCAGTGTGACGGGGTTTCTGGGTGTGTGCTCTGTTTGCCGGGGTGTCTGGGTGTGTGCTCTCAGTGTGACTGGGTGTCTGGGTGTGTGCTCTCAGTGTGACTGGGTCTCTGGGTGTGTGCTCTGTGTGTTACGGGGTGTCTGGGTGTGTGCTTTCAGTGTTACAGGGTCTCTGGGTGTATACTCTCAGTGTGACGGAGTGTCTGGGTGTGTGCTCTGTGTGTTACGGGGTGTCTGGGTGTGTGCTCTGTGTGTTACGGGGTGTCTGGGTGTGTGCTCTCAGTGTTACGGGGTGTCTGGGTGTGTGCTCTCAGTGTGACGGGGTGTCTGGGTGTGTGCTCTGTGTTACGGGGTGTCTGGGTGTGTGCCCTGTGTGTTACGGGGTGTCTGGGTGTGTGCTCTGTGTGACGGGGTCTCTGGGTGTGTGCTCTCAGTGTGACGGGGTGTCTGGGTGTGTGCTCTCAGTGTGACGGGGTGTCTGGGTGTGTGCTCTGTGTTACGGGGTGTCTGGGTGTGTGCTCTGTGTTACGGGGTGTCTGGGTGTGTGCTCTCAGTGTGACGGGGTGTCTGGGTGTGTGCTCTCAGTGTGACGGGGTGTCTGGGTGTGTGCTCTCAGTGTGACGGGGTGTCTGGGTGTGTGCTCTCAGTGTGATGGGGTGTCTGGCTGTGTGCTCTGTGTGTTACGGGGTGTCTGGTTGTGTGCTCTCAGTGTGACGGGGTGTCTGGGTGTCTGCTCTCAGTGTGACGGGGTGTCTGGGTGTCTGCTCTCAGTGTGACGGGGTGTCTGGGTGTGTGCTCTCAGTGTGACGGGGTGTCTGTGTGTGTGCTCTCAGTGTGACGGGGTGTCTGGGTGTGTGCTCTCAGTGTGACGGGGTGTCTGGGTGTGTGCTTTCAGTGTGACGGGGTGTCTGGGTGTGTGCTGTCAGTGTGACGGGGTGTCTGGGTGTGTGCTCTGTGTGTTACGGGGCGTCTGGGTGTGTGCTCTCAGTGTGACGGGGTGTCTGGGTGTGTGCTCTGTGTGTTACGGGGTATCTGGGTGTGTGCTCTGTGTGTTACGGGGTGTCTGGGTGTGTGTTCTGTGTTACGGGGTGTCTGGGTGTGTGCTCTGTGTGTTACGGGGTGTCTGGGTGTGTGTTCTGTGTGTTACGGGGTGTCTGGGTGTGTGCTCTGTGTGTTACAGGGTGTCTGGGTGTGTGCTCTCAGTGTTACGGGGTGTCTGGGTGTGTGCTCTCAGTGTGACGGAGTGTCTGTGTGTGTGCTGTCAGTGTGACGGGGTGTCTGGGTGTGTGCTGTCAGTGTGACGGGGTGTCTGGGTGTGTGCTCTCAGTGTGACGGGGTGTCTGGGTGTGTGCTCTGTGTGTTACGGGGTGTCTGGGTGTGTGCTCTGTGTGACGGGGTGTCTGTGTGTGTGCTGTCAGTGTGACGGGGTGTCTGGGTGTGTGCTCACAGTGTGACGGGATGTCTGGGTGTGTGCTCTGTGTGTTACGGGGTGTCTGGGTGTGTGCTCTCAGTGTGACGGGGTATCTGGGTGTGTGCTCTGTGTTACGGGGTGTCTGGGTGTGTGCTCTGTGTTACGGGGTGTCTGGGTGGGTGCTCTTTGTGTTACGGGGTGTCTGGGTGTGTGCTCTGTGTTACGGGGTGTCTGGGTGTGTGCTCTGTGTTACGGGGTGTCTGGGTGTGTGCTCTGTGTTACGGGGTGTCTGGGTGTGTGCTCTGTGTTACGGGGTGTCTGGGTGTGTGCTCTGTGTTACGGGGTGTCTGGGTGTGTGCTCTCAGTGTGACGGGGTGTCTGGGTGTGTGCTCTCAGTGTGACGGGCTGTCTGGGTGTGTGCTCTGTGTGTTACGGGGTGTCTGGGTGTGTGCTCTGTGTGTTACGGGATGTCTGGGTGTGTGCTCTGTGTGTTACGGGGTGTCTGGGTGTGTGCTCTGTGTGTGACGGGGTGTCTGGGTGTGTGCTCTCAGTGTGACGGGGTGTCTGGGTGTGTGCTCTCAGTGTGACGGGGTGTCTGGGTGTGTGCTGTCAGTGTGACGGGGTGTCTGGGTGTGTGCTCTGTGTGTTACGTGGCGTCTGGGTGTGTGCTCTCAGTGTGACGTGGTGTCTGGGTGTGTGCTCTGTGTGTTACGGGGTGTCTGGGTGTGTGCTCTCAGTGTGACGGGGTGTCTGGGTGTGTGCTCTGTGTGTTACGGGGTGTCTGGGTGTGTGTTCTGTGTGTTACAGGGTGTCTGGGTGTGTGCTCTGTGTGTTACCGGGTGTCTGGGTGTGTGCTCTCAGTGTTACGGGGTGTCTGGGTGTGTGCTCTCAGTGTGACGGGGTGTCTGTGTGTGTGCTCTCAGTGTGACGGGGTGTCTGGGTGTGTGCTGTCAGTGTGACGGGGTGTCTGGGTGTGTGCTCTCAGTGTGACGGGGTGTCTGGGTGTGTGCTCACAGTGTGACGGGGTGTCTGGATGTGTGCTCTGTGTGTTACGGGGTGTCTGGGTGTGTGCACTCAGTGTGACGGGGTATCTGGGTGTGTGCTCTGTGTGTTACGGGGTGTCTGGGTGTGTGCTCTGTGTTACGGGGTGTCTGGGTGTGTGCTCTCAGTGTGACGGGGTGTCTGGGTGTGTGCTCTCAGTGTGACGGGCTGTCTGGGTGTGTGCTCTGTGTGTTACGGGGTGTCTGGGTGTGTGCTCTGTGTGTTACGGGGTGTCTGGGTGTGTGCTCTGTGTGTTACGGGGTGTCTGGGTGTGTGCTCTGTGTGTTACGGGGTGTCTGGGTGTGTGCTCTCAGTGTGACGGGGTTTCTGGGTGTGTGCTCTGTCTGGCGGGGTGTCTGGGTGTGTGCTCTCAGTGTGACAGGGTCTCTGGGTGTGTGCTCTCAGTGTGACGGGGTGTCTGGGTGTGTGCTCTGTGTGTTATGGGGTGTCTGGGTGTGTGCTCTGTGTTACGGGGTGTCTGGGTGTGTGCTCTCAGTGTGACTGGGTCTCTGGGTGTGTGCTCTGTGTGTTACCGGGTGTCTGGGTGTGTGCTTTCAGTGTTACAGGGTCTCTGGGTGTGTACTCTCAGTGTGACGGGGTGTCTGGGTGTGTGCTCTGTGTGTTACGGGGTGTCTGGGTGTGTGCTCTGTGTGTTACGGGGTGTCTGGGTGTGTGCTCTCATTGTGACGGGGTGTCTGGGTGTGTGCTCTGAGTGTTACGGGGTGTCTGGGTGTGTGCTCTCAGTGTGACGGGGTGTCTGGGTGTGTGCTCTGTGTTACGGGGTGTCTGGGTGTGTGCCCTGTGTGTTACGGGGTGTGTGGGTGTGTGCTCTGTGTGACGGGGTCTCTGGGTGTGTGCTCTCAGTGTGACGGGGTGTCTGGGTGTGTGCTCTCAGTGTGACGGGGTGTCTGGGTGTGTGCTCTGTGTTACGGGGTGTCTGGGTGTGTGCTCTGTGTTACGGGGTGTCTGGGTGTGTGCTCTCAGTGTGACGGGGTGTCTGGGTGTGTGCTCTGTGTGTTACGGGGTGTCTGGGTGTGTGCTCTCAGTGTGACGGGGGTGTCTGGGTGTGTGCTGTCAGTGTGACGGGGTGTCTGGGTGTCTGCTCTCAGTGTGACGGGGTGACTGGGTGTGTGCTCTGTGTGACGGGGTGTCTGGGTGTGTGCTCTTAGTGTGACGGGGTGTCTGGGTGTGTGCTGTCAGTGTGACGGGGTGTCTGGGTGTGTGCTCTGTGTGTTACGGGGCGTCTGGGTGTGTGCTCTCAGTGTGATGGGGTGTCTGGGTGTGTGCTCTCAGTGAGACGGGGTGTCTGGGTGTGTGCTCTCAGTGTGACGGGGTGTCTGGGTATGTGCTCTCAGTGTGACGGGGTGTCAGGGTGTGTGCTCTGTGTGACGGGGTGTCTGGGTGTGTGCTCTGTGTGTTACGGGGTGTCTGGGTGTGTGCTCTGTGTGTGACGGCGTGTCTGGGTGTGTGCTCTGTGTGTTACGGGGTGTCTGGGTGTGTGCTCTGTGTGTGACGGGGTGTCTGGGTGTGTGCTCTCAGTGTGACGGGGTGTCTGGGTGTGTGCTCTGTGTGTTACGGGGTGTCTGGGTGTGTGCTGTCAGTGTGACGGGGTGTCTGGGTGTGTGCTCTCAGTGTGACGGGGTGTCTGGGTGTGTGCTCTCAGTGTGACGGGGTGTCTGGGTGTGTGCTCTCAGTGTGATGTGGTGTCTGGGTGTGTGCTCTCAGTGTGACGGGGTGTCTGGGTGTGTGCTCTGTGTGTTACGGGGTGTCTGGGTGTGTGCTCTGTGTGACAGGGTGTCTGTGTGTGTGCTCTCAGTGTGACGGGGTGTCTGGGTGTGTGCTCACAGTGTGACGGGGTGTCTGGGTGTGTGCTCTGTGTGTTATGGGGTGTCTGGGTGTGTGCTGTCAGTGTGACGGGGTATCTGGGTGTGTGCTCTGTGTGTTACGGGGTGTCTGGATGTGTGCTCTGTGTGTTACGGGGTGTCTGGGTGTGTGCTCTGTGTGTTACGGGGTGTCTGGGTGTGTGCTCTGTGTTACAGGGTGTCTGGGTGTGTGCTCTGTGTTACGGGGTGTCTGGGTGTGTGCTCTGTGTTACGGGGTGTCTGGGTGTGTGCTCTGTGTTACGGGGTGTCTGGGTGTGTGCTCTGTGTTACGGGGTGTCTGGGTGTGTGCTCTGTGTTACGGGGTGTCTGGGTGTGTGCTCTGTGTTACGGGGTGTCTGGGTGTGTGCTCTCAGTGTGACGGGGTGTCTGGGTGTGTGCTCTCAGTGTGACGGGCTGTCTGGGTGTGTGCTCTGTGTGTTACGGGGTGTCTGGGTGTGTGCTCTGTGTGTTACGGGATGTCTGGGTGTGTGCTCTGTGTGTTACGGGGTGTCTGGGTGTGTCCTCTGTGTGTGACGGGGGTCTGGGTGTGTGCTCTCAGTGTGACGGGGTGTCTGGGTGTGTGCTCTCAGTGTGACGGGGTGTCTGGGTGTGTGCTGTCAGTGTGACGGGGTGTCTGGGTGTGTGCTCTGTGTGTTACGGGGCGTCTGGGTGTGTGCTCTCAGTGTGACGGGGTGTCTGGGTGTGTGCTCTGTGTGTTACGGGGTGTCTGGGTGTGTGCTCTCAGTGTGACGGGGTGTCTGGGTGTGTGCTCTGTGTGTTACGGGGTGTCTGGGTGTGTGCTCTGTGTGTTACGGGGTGTCTGGGTGTGTGTTCTGTGTTACGGGGTGTCTGGGTGTGTGCTCTGTGTGTTACGGGGTGTCTGGGTGTGTGTTCTGTGTGTTACAGGGTGTCTGGGTGTGTGCTCTGTGTGTTACAGGGTGTCTGGGTGTGTGCTCTCAGTGTTACGGGGTGTCTGGGTGTGTGCTCTCAGTGTGACGGGGTGTCTGTGTGTGTGCTCTCAGTGTGACGGGGTGTCTGGGTGTGTGCTGTCAGTGTGACGGGGTGTCTGGGTGTGTGCTCTCAGTGTGACGGGGTGTCTGGGTGTGTGCTCTGTGTGTTACGGGGTGTCTGGGTGTGTGCTCTGTGTGACGGGGTGTCTGTGTGTGTGCTCTCAGTGTGACGGGGTGTCTGTGTGTGTGCTCTGTGTGACGGGGTGTCTGGGTGTGTGCTCACAGTGTGACGGGGTGTCTGGGTGTGTGCTCACAGTGTGACGGGGTGTCTGGGTGTGTGCTCTGTGTGTTACGGGGTGTCTGGGTGTGTGCACTCAGTGTGACGGGGTATCTGGGTGTGTGCTCTGTGTGTTACGGGGTGTCTGGGTGTGTGCTCTGTGTTACGGGGTGTCTGGGTGTGTGCTCTCACTGTGACGGGGTGTCTGGGTGTGTGCTCTCAGTGTGACGGGCTGTCTGGGTGTGTGCTCTGTGTGTTACGGGGTGTCTGGGTGTGTGCTCTGTGTGTTACGGGGTGTCTGGGTGTGTGCTCTGTGTGTTACGGGGTGTCTGGGTGTGTGCTCTGTGTGTTACGGGGTGTCTGGGTGTGTGCTCTCAGTGTGACGGGGTTTCTGGGTGTGTGCTCTGTCTGGCGGGGTGTCTGGGTGTGTGCTCTCAGTGTGACTGGGTGTCTGGGTGTGTGCTCTCAGTGTTACAGGGTCTCTGGGTGTGTGCTCTCAGTGTGACGGGGTGTCTGGGTGTGTGCTCTGTGTTTTATGGGGTGTCTGGGTGTGTGCTCTGTGTTACGGGGTGTCTCGGTGTGTGCTCTCAGTGTGACTGGGTCTCTGGGTGTGTGCTCTGTGTGTTACCGGGTGTCTGGGTGTGTGCTTTCAGTGTTACAGGGTCTCTGGGTGTGTACTCTCAGTGTGACGGGGTGTCTGGGTGTGTGCTCTGTGTGTTACGGGGTGTCTGGGTGTGTGCTCTGTGTGTTACGGGGTGTCTGGGTGTGTGCTCTCATTGTGACGGGGTGTCTGGGTGTGTGCTCTGAGTGTTACGGGGTGTCTGGGTGTGTGCTCTCAGTGTGACGGGGTGTCTGGGTGTGTGCTCTGTGTTACGGGGTGTCTGGGTGTGTGCCCTGTGTGTTACGGGGTGTCTGGGTGTGTGCTCTGTGTGACGGGGTCTCTGGGTGTGTGCTCTCAGTGTGACGGGGTGTCTGGGTGTGTGCTCTCAGTGTGACGGGGTGTCTGGGTGTGTGCTCTGTGTTACGGGGTGTCTGGGTGTGTGCTCTGTGTTACGGGGTGTCTGGGTGTGTGCTCTCAGTGTGACGGGGTGTCTGGGTGTGTGCTCTGTGTGTTACGGGGTGTCTGGGTGTGTGCTCTCAGTGTGACGGGGTGTCTGGGTGTGTGCTGTCAGTGTGACGGGGTGTCTGGGTGTCTGCTCTCAGTGTGACGGGGTGACTGGGTGTGTGCTCTGTGTGACGGGGTGTCTGGGTGTGTGCTCTTAGTGTGACGGGGTGTCTGGGTGTGTGCTGTCAGTGTGACGGGGTGTCTGGGTGTGTGCTCTGTGTGTTACGGGGCGTCTGGGTGTGTGCTCTCAGTGTGATGGGGTGTCTGGGTGTGTGCTCTCAGTGAGACGGGGTGTCTGGGTGTGTGCTCTCAGTGTGACGGGGTGTCTGGGTATGTGCTCTCAGTGTGACGGGGTGTCAGGGTGTGTGCTCTGTGTGACGGGGTGTCTGGGTGTGTGCTCTGTGTGTTACGGGGTGTCTGGGTGTGTGCTCTGTGTGTGACGGCGTGTCTGGGTGTGTGCTCTGTGTGTTACGGGGTGTCTGGGTGTGTGCTCTGTGTGTGACGGGGTGTCTGGGTGTGTGCTCTCAGTGTGACGGGGTGTCTGGGTGTGTGCTCTGTGTGTTACGGGGTGTCTGGGTGTGTGCTGTCAGTGTGACGGGGTGTCTGGGTGTGTGCTCTCAGTGTGACGGGGTGTCTGGGTGTGTGCTCTCAGTGTGACGGGGTGTCTGGGTGTGTGCTCTCAGTGTGACGGGGTGTCTGGGTGTGTGCTCTCAGTGTGACGGGGTGTCTGGGTGTGTGCTCTGTGTGTTACGGGGTGTCTGGGTGTGTGCTCTGTGTGACAGGGTGTCTGTGTGTGTGCTCTCAGTGTGACGGGGTGTCTGGGTGTGTGCTCACAGTGTGACGGGGTGTCTGGGTGTGTGCTCTGTGTGTTACGGGGTGTCTGGGTGTGTGCTGTCAGTGTGACGGGGTATCTGGGTGTGTGCTCTGTGTGTTACGGGGTGTCTGGATGTGTGCTTTGTGTGTTACGGGGTGTCTGGGTGTGTGCTCTGTGTGTTACGGGGTGTCTGGGTGTGTGCTCTGTGTTACGGGGTGTCTGGGTGTGTGCTCTGTGTTACGGGGTGTCTGGGTGTGTGCTCTGTGTTACGGGGTGTCTGGGTGTGTGCTCTGTGTTACGGGGTGTCTGGGTGTGTGCTCTCAGTGTGATGGGGTGTCTGGGTGTGTGCTCTCAGTGTGACGGGCTGTCTGGGTGTGTGCTCTGTGTGTTACGGGCTGTCTGGGTGTGTGCTCTGTGTGTTACGGGGTGTCTGGGTGTGTGCTCTGTGTGTTACGGGGTGTCTGGGTGTGTGCTCTGTGTTACGGGGTGTCTGGGTGTGTGCTCTGTGTTACGGGGTGTCTGGGTGTGTGCTCTGTGTTACGGGGTGTCTGGGTGTGTGCTCTCAGTGTGATGGGGTGTCTGGGTGTGTGCTCTCAGTGTGACGGGCTGTCTGGGTGTGTGCTCTGTGTGTTACGGGCTGTCTGGGTGTGTGCTCTGTGTGTTACGGGGTGTCTGGGTGTTTGCTCTGTGTGTTACGGGGTGTCTGGGTGTGTGCTCTCAGTGTGACGGGGTTTCTGGGTGTATGCTCTGTCTGGCGGTGTGTCTGGGTGTGTGCTCTCAGTGTGACGGGGTGTCTGGGTGTGTGCTCTCAGTGTTACAGGGTCTCTGGGTGTGTGCTCTCAGTGTTACGGGGTCTCTGGGTGTGTGCTCTCAGTGTGACGGGGTGTCTGGGTGTGTGCTCTGTGTGTTACGGGGTGTCTGGGTGTGTGCTCTGTGTGTTACGGGGTGCCTGGGTGTGTGCTCTCAGTGTGACGGGGTGTCTGGGTGTGTGCTCTGTGTGTTACGGGGTGTCTGGGTGTGTGCTCTGTGTGTTACGGGGTGTCTGGGTGTGTGCTCTCAGTGTGACGGGGTGTCTGGGTGTGTGCTGTCAGTGTTACGGGGCGTCTGGGTGTGTGCTGTCAGTGTGATGGGGTGTCTGGGTGTGTGCTCTGTGTTACGGGGTGTCTGGGTGTGTGCTGTCAGTGTGACGGGGTGTCTGGGTATGTGCTCTCAGTGTGACGGGGTGTCAGGGTGTGTGCTCTCAGTGTGACGGGGTGTCTGGGTGTGTGCTCTCAGTGTGACGGGTTGTCTGGGTGTGTGCTCTGTGTGTGACGGGGTGTCTAGGTGTGTGCTCTGTGTGTTACGGGGTGTCTGGGTGTGTGCTCTGTGTGTGACGGGGTGTCTGGGTGTGTGCTCTCAGTGTGACGGGGTGTCTGGCTGTGTGCTCTGTGTGTTACGGGGTGTCTGGGTGTGTGCTGTCAGTGTGACGGGGTGTCTGGGTGTCTGCTCTCAGTGTGACGGGGTGTCTGGGTGTGTGCTCTCAGTGTGACGGGGTGTCTGGGTGTGTGCTCTCAGTGTGACGGGGTGTCTGGGTGTGTGCTCTCAGTGTGACGGGGTGTCTGGGTGTGTGCTCTCAGTGTGACGGGGTGTCTGGGTGTGTGCTCTCAGTGTGACGGGGCGTCTGGTTGTGTGCTCTGTGTGTTACGGGGTGTCTGGGTGTGTGCTCTGTGTGTTACGGGATGTCTGGGTGTGTGCTCTGTGTGTTACGGGGTGTCTGGGTGTGTCCTCTGTGTGTTACGGGGTGTCTGGGTGTGTGCTGTCAGTGTGACGGGGTGTCTGGGTGTGTGCTCTCAGTGTGTCAGGGTGTCTGGGTTTGTGCTCTCAGTGTGACGGGGTGTCTGGGTGTGTGCTCTGTGTGTTACGGGGTGTCTGGGTGTGTGCTCTGTGTGTTACGGGGTGTCTGGGTGTGTGCTCTGTGTGTTACGGGGTGTCTGGGTGTGTGCTCTCTGTGTTACGGGGTGTCTGGGTGTGTGCTCTGTGTTACAGGATGAAGGTGGTGATGAATACTCAATGTCTTGGTCAGTAACTCTGCGCTGTCTTTTCCCAGGGAAGGCCAATGGAGGAGGAGCAGCAGCAGCAGCAGCGGGAGCCAGCGCCTCGGCAGAAGACGATGCTTCCAGCGGGTATCCGTGCGATATTCCGGCCCCCGGCAGGGAGGGGGGGCGTGCGGAGACGTTGCCGCCCTGGCCAGCGGGGCTTCATCTGCTCAGATTGCGGGAAGACCTTCGAGCACTCCTGCCATTTTGAAAGGCACCTGCGGGTGCACACGGGCGAGAGGCCCTTCAAATGCACCACCTGCGACAAGGACTTCAACCACAAGTCGAACCTGGTGCGGCATGAGCGCACCCACACCGGGGAGCGGCCCTTCCAGTGCCAGACCTGCGGCAAGGAGTTTAGCCAGCCCTCCAACCTGGTCAAGCACCAGCTGACCCACACCGGGGAGAAGCCCTTCCGCTGTCAGACCTGTGGCCGCGACTTTAGCCGGCTCTCCAACCTCGCCACCCACCAACGCACCCACACCGGCGAGAAGCCCTTCCAGTGCCCCATCTGCCTCAAGGATTTTAGCCAGTCCTCCATCCTCCGCCGGCACCAGCGCACCCACACCAAGGAGAAGAAGTACCGCTGCGTGGTATATGGAGCCGGGTCCCTCAGCGGGAGGCACGTCCTCTTGCATGCCACCGATAACACCAGGTGAGGCCGTGATATTTCCTTTGATCCTTTCATGGGATGTGGCCGTCGCTGGCTGGGCCAGTATTTATTGTCCATCCCTAATTGCCCCTTGAGAAGGTGGTGCTGAGCTGCCTTCTTCAACTGCTGCAGTCCCTGTGGTGTAGGTACACCCACGGCGCTGTTAGGGAGGGAGTTCCAGGATTTTGTCCGTGTGGTGTAGGTACACCCACGGCGCTGTTAGGGAGGGAGTTCCAGGATTTTGTCCGTGTGGTGTAGGTACACCCACGGTGCTGTTAGGGAGGGAGTTCCAGGATTTTGTCCGTGTGGTGTAGGTACACCCACGACGCTGTTAGGGAGGCAGTTCCAGGATTTTGTCCGTGTGGTGTAGGTACACCCACGGCGCTGTTAGGGAGGTAGTTCCAGGATTTTGTCCCTGTGGTGTAGGTACACCCACGGCGCTGTTAGGGAGCGAGTTCCAGGATTTGTCTCTGTGGTGTAGGTATACCCACGGCGCTGTTAGGGAGGGAGTTCCAGGATTTGACCCAGCGACAGTGAAGGAACAGCCGATATATTTCCAAGTCAGGATGGTGAGTGACTTGGGGGGAACTTCCAGCTGGGGGTGTTCCCATGTGTCTGCTGCCCTTGTCCTTCTAGATGGTTGTGGTCGTGGGTTTGGAAGGTGCTGTCGAAGGAGCCTTGGTGAGTTCCTGCAATGCATCTTGTAGATGGTACACACACTGCTGCTACTGTGTGTCACTGGTGGAGGGAGTGAATGTTTATGGATGGGGTGCCGATCAAGTGGGGCTGCTTTGTCCTGGACGGTTTCAAGCTTCTTGAGTGTTGTGGGAGCTGCACTCATCCAGGGAAGTGGGGAGTGTCCCATCACACTCCTGACTTGTGCCTTGTAGATGGTGGACAGACTTTGGGGAGTCAGAGGGTGAGTTACTCTCCGCAGGATTCCCAGCCTCTGACCTGCTCTTGTAGCCACAGTGTTTATATGGCTGGTCCCAGTTCAGTTTCTGGTCAATGGTAACCCCCAGGATGTTGAAAGTGAGGGATTCAGTGATGATAATGCCATTGAATGTCAAGGCGCGATGGTTGGATTCTCTCTTGTTAAAGATGGTCATTGCCAGACACTTGTGAGGAGCGAATGTTACTTGCCATTTGTCAGCCCAGGAAGGTGGAGGAGTTGGGATGAATATTGACCGGTGGGGGCAGTGGTGACACTCAATGAGGAGTGAGGGGGAGTCTGGTCGAGGCATCGAGGGAGTGGTCAGGGGGGGTGTGGGGGGGGGCTTGATCTCGCTGGCGATCAGGCGATCAATCTGGGTGCTGACTGTGCTGTCCTCTGTTGCAGTGTGTTGGAGGTGGGGCATCTCCAGCTGAGCAGCCCGGAGCAGGCTGAGGCAGCGGAGCAGGACGAGTCCAGGAACTCCGACCCGTCCGACGGGCGATACCAGGAGGCGGCCGCGGAGCTCTTTATCTGCTCGGACTGCGGCAAAAGCTTCAAGACCATGTCCAGGCTGGAGAAACACCAGGAGGAGCATGCGGAGGAGAGCGCCCCGCCCGGCACCGACCGTTAGCCGCAACGGCCCTGGGAGGAGCTTCGCCAGAGAGAGAGAGAGAGCACTGGCAGAAGGCCTGTCCTATCCGGTGCGGCTTCCTCCCTGCTTCGCGAGCCAGAGGCCTGTCTCTGGATGAAGTGAAACCCGTTCCTTTAGTCGTGCTGTGACGTAAAGCAGAGTGCCACGCCTGGTTGGATGAACCCTTTCTACTACTGTGCTCGGCAGCTGAGATTGATCTTGCAATCCTCGCCGCCTCCAGGTTAAAACAAATAGTCAGATTTATTTTCCAATAGGTCAATTACACAGAGGCTGGCACAAAACTAGTTTGTAGGAAACTTGAATTAACGACGCAAAGTGTCCACGAAATAATGAAGAATCCATTCCGGTTATTAATGAACTTACTGACTGTTAACGTGATGCGTTAACCCCCTCCCGCCATTCCCAACCACCACCCCCACCCCACCCATTTGAGGCATTCGGCAAGCTGAGGCACTGAAGGTCTTGGGTTTCGGTCCTGCATCTCTTTGGAAGTGGTGGCAAACGTTTTGAGACATGAACTCTTGTGGTCGGGATGTCAGAATATTGCTCTGTTTTTAGCTCTCCGGGTGCAAATTGGAATCACTTGTTTCAGGATACAGCAGAAACCGTCCACTCCCCCAACACCACCTCCATTCCAGACTTGCCGACAAGCCCGCCTTGCATGAATGATGGAGGCAGGTTCAATCGAGGCACTCGAGAGCGTTAGATGATTACTTGAATAGAAACAATGTGCAAGGCTACAGGGGAAACGGCAGGGCGATGGTGTTAGGTCATTGAGCTCGTTTGGAGAGCCGGTGCAGACACGATGGGCCAAATGGCCTCCTCCTGTGCCATTAAAATTCTGTGAATGTTTCAGATGCGTGGGACTCCACGCACACAGGAGAAACTCAGCTTGATTTCATTTTGATGTAGATTACTCTAGCGATGGCTGCCCATGCCTACCCTCCCCCTCCCCCTCCCCCCCACACCACAGCGAACCCCCTTTGGCAGTTCGAATCAGAGACTCGCTTCCCCGCTAAGATAAAGGAACCCTCTCAGGATAACAAACCACCCCCAGGAGGCAGGCTTGAATTGGGCCAGGCCAGAGCTGGACCTTTCTTTAACGGACTCCACTTTGATCGCTGGCGCTCCTGGGAGGTGACAGTAATGGGGGAGGTGGGGGGTGTTTGGGACTAGCCATGGGGGGTGGGAGTGGGGGGAGGAAAACGTGCCTGTTTTGTGCAGGGTAGGATCCCAAAAACAGCGACCACGCGACGGGTGTCCCAGTTATTGTTTTCCATGAGGCGGTGGACATCCACCCGCGTGTTCACCCGGGGAGGGGTTTGCTGGGGTGGTTCGCGGAGGGGGGGTTGCGGGGCGCCACGGGGGCATTGAGCAGCCTTGGGTCAGTGAGTGGCGTTGCAGTTCCCCCTCTCCACCACCTCTTACTGCTCCAGAGTGACTGCTGCGCTTTGGGGCGTTTTTGTGATTATTTTCCACAATGCGATTGGGATGGTTTCCCAGGAGGTGTGGGGACTCCCTACCTCCCCTGGATCGTTTCCCAGGAGGTGTGGGGACTCCCTCCCTCCCTCGCCTGGATCGTTTCCCAGGAGGTGTGCGGGACTCCCTCCCTCCCCTGGATCGTTTCCCAGGAGGTGTGGGGACTCCCTCCCTCCCCTGGATCGTTTCCCAGGAGGTGTGCGGACTCCCTCCCTCCCCTGGATCGTTTCCCAGGAGGTGTGGGGACTCCCTCCCTCCCCTGGATCGTTTCCCAGGAGGTGTGGGGACTCCCTCCCTCCCTCCCTCCCCTGGATGGTTTCCCAGGAGGTGTGGGGACTCCCTCCCTCCCCTGGATGGTTTCCCAGGAGGTGTGGGGACTCCCTCCCTCCCTCCCCTGGATCGTTTCCCAGGAGGTGTGGGGACTCCCACCCTCCCTCCCTCTCCTGGATCGTTTCCCAGGAGATGTGGGGACTCCCTCCTTCCCTCCCTCCCCTGGATGGTTTCCCAGGAGGTGTGGGGACTCCCACCCTCCCTCCCCTGGATCGTTTCCCAGGAGGTGTGGGGACTCCCTCCCTCCCTCCCCTGGATCGTTTCCCAGGAGGTGTGGGGACTCCCTCCCTCCCTCCCTCCCCTGGATCGTTTCCCAGGAGGTGTGGGGACTCCCTCCCTCCCCTGGATCGTTTCCCAGGAGGTGTGGGGACTCCCTCCCTCCCCTGGATCGTTTCCCAGGAGGTGTGGGGACTCCCTCCCTCCCTCCCTCCCCTGGATGGTTTCCCAGGAGGTGTGGGGACTCCCTCCCTCCCCTGGATGGTTTCCCAGGAGGTGTGGGGACTCCCTCCCTCCCTCCCCTGGATCGTTTCCCAGGAGGTGTGGGGACTCCCTCCCTCCCTCCCCTGGATGGTTTCCCAGGAGGTGTGGGGACTCCCTCCTTCCCTCCCTCCCCTGGATGGTTTCCCAGGAGGTGTGGGGACTCCCACCCTCCCTCCCCTGGATGGTTTCCCAGGAGGTGTGGGGACTCCCTCCTTCCCTCCCTCCCCTGGATCGTTTCCCAGGAGGTGTGGGGACTCCCACCCTCCCTCCCCTGGATCGTTTCCCAGGAGGGGTGGGGACTCCCTCCCTCCCTCCCCTGGATCGTTTCCCAGGAGGTGTGGGGACTCCCTCCCTCCCCTGGATCGTTTCCCAGGAGGTGTGGGGACTCCCTCCCTCCCTCCCTCCCCTGGATCGTTTCCCAGGAGGTGTGGGGACT
Source organism: Carcharodon carcharias (assembly GCF_017639515.1). Lineage (NCBI taxonomy): Eukaryota > Metazoa > Chordata > Chondrichthyes > Lamniformes > Lamnidae > Carcharodon > Carcharodon carcharias. Next base: position 648,277 of record NW_024470825.1, on the reverse strand, counting down.
CCCTCCCTCCCTCCCTCCCCTGGATCGTTTCCCAGGAGGTGTGGGGACTCCCTCCCTCCCTCCCCTGGATCGTTTCCCAGGAGGTGTGGGGACTCCCTCCCTCCCCTGGATCATTTCCCAGGAGGTGTGGGGACTCCCTCCCTCCCCTGGATCGTTTCCCAGGAGGTGTGGGGACTCCCTCCCTCCCTCCCTCCCCTGGATGGTTTCCCAGGAGGTGTGGGGACTCCCTCCCTCCCCTGGATGGTTTCCCAGGAGGTGTGGGGACTCCCTCCCTCCCTCCCCTGGATCGTTTCCCAGGAGGTGTGGGGACTCCCTCCCTCCCTCCCCTGGATGGTTTCCCAGGAGGTGTGGGGACTCCCTCCTTCCCTCCCTCCCCTGGATGGTTTCCCAGGAGGTGTGGGGACTCCCACCCTCCCTCCCCTGGATGGTTTCCCAGGAGGTGTGGGGACTCCCTCCTTCCCTCCCTCCCCTGGATCGTTTCCCAGGAGGTGTGGGGACTCCCACCCTCCTCCCCTGGATCGTTTCCCAGGAGGGGTGGGGACTCCCTCCCTCCCTCCCCTGGATCGTTTCCCAGGAGGTGTGGGGACTCCCTCCCTCCCCTGGATCGTTTCCCAGGAGGTGTGGGGACTCCCTCCCTCCCTCCCTCCCCTGGATGGTTTCCCAGGAGGTGTGGGGACTCCCTCCCTCCCTCCCTCCCCTGGATCGTTTCCCAGGAGGTGTGGGGACTCCCTCCCTCCCCGGATCGTTTCCCAGGAGGTGTGGGGACTCCCTCCCTCCCTCCCCTGGATCGTTTCCCAGGAGGTGTGGGGACTCCCTCCCTCCCTCCCTCCCCTGGATCGTTTCCCAGGAGGTGTGGGGACTCCCTCCCTCCCCTGGATCGTTTCCCAGGAGGTGTGGGGACTCCCTCCCTCCCTCCCCTGGATCGTTTCCCAGGAGGTGTGGGGACTCCCTCCCTCCCTCCCTCCCCTGGATCGTTTCCGAGGAGGTGTGGGGACTCCCTCCCTCCCCTGGATCGTTTCCCAGGAGGTGTGGGGACTCCCTCCCTCCCTCCCTCCCCGGATCGTTTCCCAGGAGGTGTGGGGACTCCCTCCCTCCCTCCCTCCCCTGGATCGTTTCCCAGGAGGTGTGGGGACTCCCTCCCTCCCCTGGATCGTTTCCCAGGAGGTGTGGGGACTCCCTCCCTCCCCTGGATGGTTTCCCAGGAGGTGTGGGGCTCCCTCCCTCCCCTGGATGGTTTCCCAGGAGGTGTGGGGACTCCCTCCCTCCCCTGGATCGTTTCCCAGGAGGTGTGGGGACTCTCTCCCCTGGATCGTTTCCCAGGAGGTGTGGGGACTCTCTCCCCTGGATCGTTTCCCAGGAGGTGTGGGGACTCCCTCCCTCCCCTGGATGGTTTCCCAGGAGGTGTGGGGACTCCCTCCCTCCCCTGGATCGTTTCCCAGGAGGTGTGGGGACTCCCTCCCTCCCCTGGATCGTTTCCCAGGAGGTGTGGGGACTCCCTCCCTCCCCTGGATCGTTTCCCAGGAGGTGTGCGGACTCCCTCCCTCCCCTGGATCATTTCCCAGGAGGTGTGGGGACTCCCTCCTTCCCTCCCCTGGATCGTTTCCCAGGAGGTGTGGGGACTCCCTCCCTCCCTCCCCTGGATCGTTTCCCAGGAGGTGTGGGGACTCCCTCCCTCCCTCCCTCGCCTGGATCGTTTCCCAGGAGGTGTGGGGACTCCCTCCCTCCCCTGGATCGTTTCCCAGGAGGTGTGGGGACTCCCTCCCTCCCCTGGATCGTTTCCCAGGAGGTGTGGGGACTCCCTCCCACCCTCCCCTGGATCGTTTCCCAGGAGGTGTGGGGACTCCCTCCCTCCCCTGGATCGTTTCCCAGGAGGTGTGGGGACTCCCTCCCTCCCCTGGATCGTTTCCCAGGAGGTGTGGGGACTCCCTCCCTCCCTCCCCTGGATCGTTTCCCAGGAGGTGTGGGGACTCCCTCCCTCCCTGGATCGTTTCCCAGGAGGTGTGGGGACTCCCTCCCTCCCTCCCTCCCCTGGATCGTTTCCCAGGAGGTGTGGGGACTCCCTCCCTCCCTCCCTCCCCTGGATCGTTTCCCAGGAGGTGTGGGGACTCCCTCCCTCCCCTGGATCGTTTCCCAGGAGGTGTGGGGACTCCCTCCCTCCCTCCCTCCCCTGGATCGTTTCCCAGGAGGTGTGGGGACTCCCTCCCTCCCTCCCCTGGATGGTTTCCCAGGAGGTGTGGGGACTCCCACCCTCCCTCCCCTGGATCGTTTCCCAGGAGGTGTGGGGACTCCCTCCCTCCCTCCCCTGGATCGTTTCCCAGGAGGTGTGGGGACTCCCTCCCTCCCTCCCTCCCCTGGATGGTTTCCCAGGAGGTGTGGGGACTCCCTCCCTCCCCTGGATCGTTTCCCAGGAGGTGTGGGGACTCCCTCCCTCCCTCCCTCGCCTGGATCGTTTCCCAGGAGGTGTGGGGACTCCCTCCCTCCCCTGGATCGTTTCCCAGGAGGTGTGGGGACTCCCTCCCTCCCCTGGATCGTTTCCCAGGAGGTGTGCGGACTCCCTCCCTCCCCTGGATCGTTTCCCAGGAGGTGTGGGGACTCCCTCCCTCCCCTGGATGGTTTCCCAGGAGGTGTGGGGACTCCCACCCTCCCTCCCCTGGATCGTTTCCCAGGAGGTGTGGGGACTCCCTCCCTCCCCTGGATCGTTTCCCAGGAGGTGTGGGGACTCCCTCCCTCCCTCCCTCCCCTGGATGGTTTCCCAGGAGGTGTGGGGACTCCCTCCCTCCCTCCCCTGGATCGTTTCCCAGGAGGTGTGGGGACTCCCACCCTCCCTCCCTCTCCTGGATCGTTTCCCAGGAGATGTGGGGACTCCCTCCTTCCCTCCCTCCCCTGGATGGTTTCCCAGGAGGTGTGGGGACTCCCACCCTCCCTCCCCTGGATGGTTTCCCAGGAGGTGTGGGGACTCCCTCCCTCCCCTGGATCGTTTCCCAGGAGGTGTGGGGACTCCCTCCCTCCCCTGGATCGTTTCCCAGGAGGTGTGGGGACTCCCTCCCACCCTCCCTCCCCTGGATCGTTTCCCAGGAGGTGTGGGGACTCCCACCCTCCCTCCCCTGGATCGTTTCCCAGGAGGTGTGGGGACTCCCACCCTCCCTCCCCTGGATCGTTTCCCAGGAGGTGTGGGGACTCCCTCCCACCCTCCCTCCCCTGGATGGTTTCCCAGGAGGTGTGGGGACTCCCTCCCTCCCCTGGATGGTTTCCCAGGAGGTGTGGGGACTCCCTCCCTCCCCTGGATGGTTTCCCAGGAGGTGTGGGGACTCCCACCCTCCCTCCCCTGGATCGTTTCCCAGGAGGTGTGGGGACTCCCTCCCTCCCTCCCTCTCCTGGATGGAGCGGAAATAAGGGCGATTTGTTACGTTAACAAGCTGTCCCGAAAGGAGTGGCTGGCCGGGTTGGGGGGGGGGGGTGGTGGGTGGGGGAGCGGTGTGGGTTGCGGTTGGCCCGTGGACACCACTACCCGTTTGGGTTTGACACACTGGAGAGGACGTTCACTGCCGGCTCTCGGGCCTGAGGGAGGCGGCGGGGAGCTGAGGTGGGAGGACGGTGGGAGGGATCTGGAACTGCCTGCGGGCGCTGGGAGGCAAGGCGGAAGGAGGGCGTCAGAAAGGCCTCCCTGAATGACGAAGGACTGCTGGTCTGGGGGTGACAGTTGTGTGTGGCGAGGAGATCAGCCATGGAGAGAGTGCACTCACTCACTCATTCAGGTGAACGCTGGCCACACTGGTGAGAGAGCAGTGGTCAGAGAAGTGGAGGTGGCCAGCGCCCGGGGCACTGTGACGTCTTTCATTGTTTTGATGCTATATGAGGAGTATTATGGAGTAGATTAGAATTCACTGTACATGTCCTCCTCTTTTTGTTCACACGTTATTTGTAAAATAAACCTGCTGGTTGGTTCACACACATCTGGGTCTCACAGGAGTTTTCATGTCCCAGTGGTCAGTACTGAGGGAGTGCTGCACTGTCAGAGGGTCAGGACTGAGGGAGTGCTGCACTGTCAGAGGGTCAGTACTGAGGGAGTGCTGCACTGTCGGAGGGTCAGTACTGAGGGAGTGCTGCACTGTCAGAGGGTCAGGACTGAGGGAGTGCTGCACTGTCAGAGGGTCAGTACTGAGGGAGTGCTGCACTGTCAGAGGGTCAGTACTGAGGGAGTGCTGCACTGTCAGAGGGTCAGTACTGAGGGAGTGCTGCACTGTCAGAGGGTCAGTCCTGAGGGAGTGCCGCACTGTCAGAGGGTCAGTACTGAGGGAGTGCCGCACTGTCAGAGGGTCAGTACTGAGGGAGTGCCGCACTGCCAGAGTGTCAGTACTGAGGGAGTGCCGCACTGTCAGAGAGTCAGTACTGAGGGAGTGCTGCACTGTCAGAGGGTCAGTACTGAGGGAGTGCTGCACTGTCAGAGGGTCAGTATTGAGGGAGTGCAGCACTGTCAGAGGGTCAGTACTGAGGGAGTGCAGCACTGTCAGAGGGTCAGTACTGAGGGAGTGCTGCACTGTCAGAGGGTCAGTACTGAGGGAGTGCTGCACTGTCAGAGAGTCAGTAATGAGGGAGTGCTGCACTGTCGGAGGGTCAGTACTGAGGGAGTGCTGCACTGTCAGAGGGCCAGTACTGACGGAGTGCTGCACTGTCAGAGGGTCAGTACTGAGGGGGTGCAGCACTGTCGAATGTCAGTACTGAGGGAGTGCTGCACTGTCAGAGGGTCAGTACTGAAGGAGTGCTGCACTGTCAGAGGGTCAGTACTGAAGGAGTGCTGCACTGTCAGAGGGTCAGTACTGAGGGAATGCTGCACTGTCAGAGGGTCAGTACTGAGGGAGTGCAGCACTGTCAGAGGGTCAGTACTGAGGGAGTGCTGCACTGTCAGAGGGTCAGTACTGAGGGAGTGCAGCACTGTCAGAGGGTCAGTACTGAGGGAGGGCTGCACTGTCAGAAGCTCAGTACTGAGGGAGTGCCGCACTATCGGAGGGTCATTACTGAGGGAGTGCCGCACTGTCGGAGGGTCATTACTGAGGGAGTGCCGCACTGTCAGAGGGTCAGTATTGAGGGAGTGCCGCACTGTCGGAGGGTCAGTACTGAAGGAGTGCCGCACTGTCAGAGGGTCAGTACCGAGGGAGCGCTGCACTGTCAGAGGGTCAGTATTGAGGGAGTGCCGCACTGTCGGAGGGTCAGTACTGAAGGAGTGCCGCACTGTCAGAGGGTCAGTACCGAGGGAGCGCCACACTGTCAGAGGGTCAGTACTGAGGCAGTGCGGCCTTGTTGGATCGGGAAAAAACAACTTTTGCTTATTTTGGTGCTGTAGGATAATAAAACAAGGTGCTTCACAGGAGTAAAATCGGACACCGAGCCACATAAGCGGATACAGGGACAGGTGAGGAGATCTCTGTTGGACAGGGGGGTTTGAAGCCGGAAAGATTGGTCGAGCAGTTAAAGCTGGGCTTGCTCAGGAAGGTCAGCGTTAACTCAGTGCCGGAAGGTGAGACTGGTAGAGTAAACAGGGATGGTTCACCTGGAGCCAGTGAGTGAGTGCAGGAGTAATCAGAGAGCGGGATTTGGGGTGTGAGCGGGTGGAATATGCATTCATGTTTTCCCAGTGTGCCTCGTTCAAAGATTGTGGGTTTGAGTCCCACGACTGAGACTCGCGGTGCAGTACTGAGGGAGAGCTGCCCCATCAGGATGCACCATCTCTCAACTGAGACCCCCCCCCACCACCTAAGGAGAACGTAAAGGACTTCACAGTATTATTTCCAAGAAGAACAGGGGGGTTTATCACTGGTATCCTGCACCCCCCCCCCCCCGCCCCCCTCAGCATCACAATAACATTATCACGCCAATGATCGCACTGCTGTTGTGGAAATTCATCCACCTCCCTAGCCCCCTCATCAAAAACGTGAACTTGTTTTTACCTTTTCAAGCAATGCGGGTGTCGCTTGTAAGGCCAGAGGGTGAGACTGGTGGAGATTACAGGGATGTTGCCCATCCTTAATTGCCCCTTGGATTGAGCTCGGCCATTTCAGCAGGGCAGTTAAGAGCCAACCACATGACTGTGGGATCTGGAATCACATGTAGGGCCAGAGCAGGTAAGGACGGCAGGTTTCCCTCCCTAAAGGGACGTGAGTGAACCCAATGAATCTTTACGACGCTCGATGATAGTTTTACGGTCCCCGTTACCCAGACTGGCTTTCAACTCTTGATTTTATTCATCGGATTTAAATCCCACCAGCAGCCGGGGGTGGGGATTGAACCCAGGTCCCCAGAGCATTAACCGGGGCCTCTGGATTACCAGCCCAGTGACGATAGCACTACACCATCATCTCCACCAAATTGTCCTTAAATTTATGCCGGCTTGCCTTTATTAGTCGAAACGTGTACAAGTAGCTGTTGAATTTACCCCTTGAGTGACATTAAACCCCAGGGTGCAGCATTTGCCACCTTCGGCTCCTCTGCCACTCTCCCCAGCTTTTAAGTAAGATTCAAAGAGAGTGGCCAGAACCTCTGTAATTTCTGCTCTTACTTCCCTCACCCGTCAGGATTCACCCCATCTGGACCTTTCACTGTGTGAAAGGCTGGGTATACGAGCTATAAACTAAAAGCTCAGGAGAGGCCCTCAGGAACAGGCTCCACAAACACCGATTCCCCCCCAGAGTCTACACTGCCTTCCGGAAAGTTTTCTCTCATATCTCCAAATATGAAGTCAGACCAGCAGCCACACAAATGAGAGGTGTAACCGAAAGAACAGGCGGCCTGTTCAACACCCACCTCGCACCGCTGCCAGCCTGTTACACAGGAACAGGAGGATCCCATTCAGCCCCTCGGGCCTGTTACACAGGAACAGGAGGATCCCATTCAGCCCCTTCTCGAGCCTGTTACACAGGAACAGGAGGATCCCATTCAGCCCCTCGAGTCTGTTACACAGGAACAGGAGGATCCCATTCAGCCCCTTCTCGAGCCTGTTACACAGGAACAGGAGGATCCCATTCAGCCCCTCGGGCCTGTTACACAGGAGCAGGAGGAGGCCCATTCAGCCCCTCGAGCCTGTTACACAGGAACAGGAGGATCCCATTCAGCCTCTCGGGCCGTTACACAGGAACAGGAGGATCCCATTCAGCCCCTTCTCGAGCCTGTTACACAGGAACAGGAGGATCCCATTCAGCCCCTCGAGCCTGTTACACAGGAACAGGAGGATCCCATTCAGCCCCTTCTCGAGCCTGTTACACAGGAACAGGAGGATCCCATTCAGCCCCTCGGGCCTGTTACACAGGAACAGGAGGAGCCCATTCAGCCCCTTCTCGAGCCTGTTACACAGGAACAGGAGGATCCCATTCAGCCCCTTCTCGAGCCTGTTACACAGGAACAGGAGGAGGACCATTCAGCCCCTCGAGCCTGTTACACAGGAACAGGAGGATCCCATTCAGCCCCTTCTCGAGCCTGTTACACAGGAACAGGAGGATCCCATTCAGCCCCTTCTCGAGCCTGTTACACAGGAACAGGAGGATCCCATTCAGCCCCTTCTCGAGCCTGTTACACAGGAACAGGAGGAGGCCCATTCAGCCCCTCGAGTCTGTTACACAGGAACAGGAGGATCCCATTCAGCCCCTTTCGAGCCTGTTACACAGGAACAGGAGGAGGCCCATTCAGCCCCTTCTCGAGCATGTTACACAGGAACAGGAGGATCCCATTCAGCCCCTCGAGCCTGTTACACAGGAACAGGAGGATCCCATTCAGCCCCTTCTCGAACCTGTTACACAGGAACAGGAGGAGGCCCATTCAGCCCCTTCTCGAGCCTGTTACACAGGAACAGGAGAATCCCATTCAGCCCCTTCTCGAGCCTGTTACACAGGAACAGGAGGATCCCATTCAGCCCCTCGAGCCTGTTACACAGGAACAGGAGGAGGCCATTCAGCCCCTCGAGCCTGTTACACAGGAACAGGAGGATCCCATTCAGCCCCTTCTCGAGCCTGTTACACAGGAACAGGAGGATCCCATTCAGCCCCTCGAGCCTGTTACACAGGAACAGGAGGATCCCATTCAGCCCCTTCTCGAGCCTGTTACACAGGAACAGGAGGATCCCATTCAGCCCCTTCTCGAGCCTGTTACACAGGAACAGGAGGAGCCATTCAGCCCCTTCTCGAGCCTGTTACACAGGAACAGGAGGATCCCATTCAGCCCCTTCTCGAGCCTGTTACACAGGAACAGGAGGATCCCATTCAGCCCCTTCTCGAGCCTGTTACACAGGAACAGGAGGAGGCCATTCAGCCCCTTCTCGAGCCTGTTACACAGGAACAGGAGGAGCCCATTCAGCCCCTCGGGCCTGTTACACAGGAACAGGAGGAGGCCCATTCAGCCCCTCGGGCCTGTTACACAGGAGCAGGAGGATCCCATTCAGCCCCTTCTCGAGCCTGTTACACAGGAACAGGAGGATCCCATTCAGCCCCTCGAGCCTGTTACACAGGAACAGGAGGATCCCATTCAGCCCCTCGAGCCTGTTACACAGGAACAGGAGGATCCCATTCAGCCCCTCGAGACTGTTATACAGGAACAGGAGGAGGCCCATTCAGCCCCTCTTGAGCCTGTTACCAGGAACAGGAGGAGGCCCATTCAGCCCCTTGAGCCTGATACACAAGAACACGTGGAGGGCATATCTGTCGCTCTTGGCTGCTTTGCCATTCTATCATCAGAGAACGATGTAGCACAAAGGGAAGTCATTTCACCCAATGTGTCTGTGCCAGTTCTTGAAAAGTACTATCCAATTAATCCCCCTCTCTCCCACTCCCTCTCCTCTCTCCCCCCACCTCCCTTTAAATGTTTCCCCTTTGGGTAATTATCCAATTCCCTCTTTTGAAAGTTCCTGTTGAATTGCTTCCGCCGCCCTTTCAGGCAGCGCCTTCCAGATCACAACAACTCGCTGTGTTTAAAACTAAATCTTTCCCCCATCTCCCCCCAACCCACCCACTCTCCCCCACCACTCACCCCCTCTCCTGTCCCCCTCTGATTCTTTTCCCAATCGCCTTCAATCTGTCTCTCCCTCTGGTTCCCAACCCTCCTGCCAATGGAAACAGTTTCTCATCATTGACCCCGTCGCAAACCCTTCCTGATTTTGAATGCCTCGATTCAAACTCTCACCTTACCTTCTTTGCTTTGAGGAGAATGAGGCCCCGGCTCCTCCCAGTTTCTCTCCACCCAGAAGGACAAGGGCAGTAGATACATGGGAACACCACCGCCTGCAAGTTCCCCTCCAAGCCTCTCACCATCCTGGCCCCATGAAGTCTCGTGGCATCAGGTCAAACATGGGCAAGGAAACCTCCTGCTGATTACCACATACCGCCCTCCCTCAGCTGATGAATCAGTGCCCCTCCATGTTGAACACCACTTGGAGGAAGCACCAAGGGTGGTAAGGGTGCAGAATGTACTCTGGGTGGGGGACTTCAATGTTCACCACCAAGAATGGCTCGGTAGCACCATTACTGACCGAGCTGGCCTCATCCTAAAGGACATAGCTGCTAGGCTGGGTCTGTGGCAGGTGGTGAGGGAACCAACTGGAGGGAAAAACGTACTTGTCTTCATCCTCACCAACCTGTCTGCTGCAGATACATCTGTCCATGACAGTATCGGTAGGAGTGACCACCGCACAGTCCTTGTGGAGATGACATCCCGTCTTCACATTGAGGATACCCTCCATCGTGTTGTGTGGCACTACCACCGTGCTAAAGTGCTAGATTTCAAACAGATCTAGCAGCTCAGAACTGGGCATCCATGAGGTGCTGTGGGCCATCAGCAGCAGCAGAATTGTACTCGAGCACAATCTGTAACCTCATGGCCCGGCATATCCCCCACTCTACCATTACCATCAAGCCAGGGGATCAGCCCTGGTTCAATGAAGAGTGCAGGAGGGCACGCCAGGAGCAGCACCAGGCCTACCTAAAAGTGAGACATCAACCTGGTGAAGCTACAACACAGGACTACTTGTGTACCTAACAGCATAAGCAGCAAGTGATAGGGCTAAGGAATCCCACAACCAACAGATCAGATCTAAGCTCTGCAGTCCTGCCACATCCAGTCATGAATGGTGATGGACAATTAAATAACTTGCTGGAGGAGGAGGCTCCACAAATATCCCCATCCTCAATGATGGAGGAGCCCAGCACATCAGTGCAAAAGATAAGGCTGAAGCATTTGCTACAATCTTCACCCAGAAGTCCAATTGGATGATCTATCTTGGCCTCCTCTGGAGGTCCCCAGCATCACAGATGCCAGTCTTCAGCCAATTCAATTCACTCCACATGATATCAAGAAACATCTGAAGGCACTGGATACTGCAAAGTCTCTGGGCCCAGACAACATTCCAGCAATAGTACTGAAGACTTGTGCTCCAGAACTTGCTGCACCCCTAGCCAAGCTGTTCCAGTACAGCTACAGCACTGGCTTCTGCCCGGCTATGTGGAAAATTGCCCAGGTATGTCCTGTACACAAAAAGCAGGACAAATCCAACCCGGCCAATTACCGATCATCAGGAAAGTAATGGAAGGGATCATCAACAGTGCTATCAAGCAGCACTTGCTTAGCAATAACCTGCTCACTGACACCAGTTTGGGTTCTGCCAGGGCCACTCAGCTCCTGACCTCATTACAGCCTTGGTTCAAACATGGACACAAAAGCTGAACTCCTGAGGTGAGGTGAGAGTGACTGCCCTTGACATCGAGGCAGCATTTGACCGAGTGTGGCATCAAGGACCCCTAGCAAAACTGGAGTCAATGGGAATCAGGGGGAAAACTCTCCACTGGTTGGAGTCATACCTAGCACAAAGGATGGCGGTTGTGGATGTTGGAGGTCAGTCATCTCAGCTCCAGGACATCACTGCAGGAGTTCCTCAGGGTAGTGTCCTCGGCCCAACCATCTTCAGCTAGTTCATCAATGACCTTCCTTCCATCATAAGGTCAGAAGTGGGGATGTTCGCTGACGATTGCACAACGTTCAGCACCATTCGCAACTCCTCAGATACTGAAGCAGCCCATGTCCAAATGCAGCAACAGCTGGACAATATCCAGACTTGGGCTGACAAGTGGCAAGTAACGTTCGCGCCACATAATTGCTAGGCAATGACCATCTCCGAGCAGAGAGAATCCAACCATCGCCCCTTGACATTCAATGGTATTACCCTCACTGAACTCCCCATTATCAACATTCTGGTGGTTACCATTGACCAGAAACTGAACTGGACTATCCGTGTAAATACTGTGGCTACAAGAGCAGGTCAGAGGCTGGGAATCCTGTGACGAGTAACCCACCTCCTGACTCCCCAAAGCCTGTCCAGCATTTACAAGGCAAAAACCAGGAGTGAGATGGAATACTCCCCTCTTGCCTGGATGAGTGCAGCTCCCACAATGCTCAAGAAGCTTGACACTATCCAGGACAAAGCAGCCCCGCTTGATCGGCACCCCATCCACAAACATTCACTCCCTCCACCACCGACACACAGTAGCAGCAGTGTGTGCACCATCTACAAGATGCATTGCAGGAATTCACCAAGGCTCCTTCGACAGCACCTTCCAAACCCACGACCACAACCATCTAGAAGGACAAGAGCAGCAGACACATGGGAACACCCCCAGCTGGAAGTTCCCCCCAAGTCACTCACCATCCTGACTTGGAAATATATCGGCTGTTCCTTCACTGTCACTGGGTCAAAATCCTGGAACTCCCTACCTAACAGCGCCGTGGGTGTACCTACACCACACGGACAAAATCCTGGAACTCCCTCCCTAACAGCGCCATGGGTGTACCTACACCACACGGACAAACTCCTGGAACTCCCTCCCTAACAGCGCCGTGGGTGTACCTACACCACACGGACAAAATCCTGGAACTCCCTCCCTAACAGCGCCGTGGGTGTACCTACACAGCACGGACAAACTCCTGGAACTCCCTCCCTAACAGCGCCGTGGGTGTACCTACACCACACGGACAAAATCCTGGAACTCCCTCCCTAACAGCACCATGGGTGTATCTACACCACATGTATTGCAGAGGTTCAAGAAGGCAGCTCACCACCATCTTTTCAAGGGGTAATTAGGGATGGGTAATAAATGCTGGCCTAGCCAGTGATGCCCACGTCCCGTGAATGAATTAAAAAAGTGGTGCTACCTAATTTCACTTCTGAATGGACTAGCTCTAGTTTTAAGATTACGCAATGTACGCCCCCACCTCCCCCCAACCCCTGCTTGTCTTGTTCTCCCATCACCAGAGGAAATAGTTTCTCCCTGTTGACCCTCTCAAATTCTTTTCATCCTTAACCACCTCATTCATGTCATCCCTTAACTATAGGAAGACACAGGCCCATCGTGGCTGTTCCGGCTCTGTGAGTGAGCGATCCAATTCATCCCACTCCCTTACCCCTCTGCTCTTCTCCTCCATCTCCCTAGAACGTTTCCCCTTCGAGTATTTATCCAATCCCCCCTTTTGAAGCTTCCTCTTGAAGCTGCTTCCACCGCCCTTTCGGGCAGTGTCTTCCAGATCACGGCAACTCACTGTGTTTGAAAACTCCCCGTGACACCTCAAGCTCTTTCCCCAATCAACTTAAACCCGTGTTGCCTGGTTACCAATCGTCCTTTGACCCTCAGTCGTGGCTCAGTCGCTTGGAGTACAGCGGTTCAAGGAGGTGCTTCACCACCTCCTCAAGGGGCAATTAGGGATGGGCAACAATTGCTGGCCCAGCCAGCGACACACACATCCCAAAGAATAGTTGGCAGCGCTCTAGCCTCTGAGTCACTAGGTTCTGGGCTTGAGCAAAGAACTCGAGGCTGGTACTCCAGCTCAATGCGAAGGGAGTGTCACACTGTCAGAGGCACCATCTCCTGGATGAGAAGTTAAGATGGTGCTCTGTTTGCCTGCTCGGTTGGATGTAAAAGATCCCACGGCACCATTTCACAGAAGAGCAGGGGACTTGCTCCCCACGTTTATCTCTCAACCCATCTCATAAAGACGGACAGTCTGGGTCTTTATCACCTTGCTGGTTGTGGGAGCTTGCTGTGTGCAAATTGGCGCCCCGTTTTCTATATTGGAATGGTGAGCATGCTTCAGAAAGATGCGCTTCATTGGTCATGAGGATCTCGGGCACTCAGCTGGCCGTGGTAGGTGCTATCGAAGGTTATCTCTATAGCCAAAGCTGCCCAGCTCGGATGTTTTACCCTGCGATGACATTGCGAGCGACAGAGTACACAGCGGCCAGGAGTAAAAGTGCTGCTGCTCAGCTCATCACGGCCATGTTATAGACTGTGTCCTTTAACTCCTCGTGGACAGGGATTGGCTGGAGGGCCTGTCACTCTCAGACAGGGAGTTGGTTTCCTAGGTCAGGGCCCCAGTCGGAATTGGGCCTTGGACAGGGACCTTGCTCCAAGCTGGGGGTGAGGATGGGGAGGGGGATGGGGAGGAGGATGGGGGTGAGGAGGGGGATGGGGTGAGGAGGTGGTGGGGGATGGGGATGGGGGTGAGGAGGGGGATGGGGATGGGGATGGGGGTGAGGAGGGGGATGGGGTGAGGAGGGGGTGGGGGATGGGGATGGGGGTGAGGAGGGGGCGGGGGATGGGGATGGGGATGGGGGTGAGGAGGGGGATGGGGTGAGGAGGTGGTGGGGGATGGGGATGGGGGTGAGGAGGGGGATGGGGATGGGGATGGGGGTGAGGAGGGGGCGGGGGATGGGGATGGGGATGGGGGTGAGGAGGGGGATGGGGTGAGGAAGTGGTGGGGGATGGGGATGGGGGTGAGGAGGGGGATGGGGATGGGGATGGGGGTGAGGAGGGGGATGGGGTGAGGAGGGGGCGGGGGATGAGGATTGGGTGAGGAGGGGGATGGGGATGGGGATGGGGGGTGAGGAGGGGGATGGGGTGAGGAGGGGGCGGGGGATGAGGATTGGGTGAGGAGGGGGCGGGGGATGGGGATTGGGCGGTGAGGAGGGGGATGGGGAAGGTGAGGAGGGGGCGGGGGATGGGGATGGGGGGGAGGAGGGGGCGGGGGATGGGGATGGGGTGAGGAGGGGGATGGGGTGAGGAGGGGCGGGGGATGGGGGATGGGGTGAGGAAGGGGGCGGGGGAATGGGGATGGGGTGAGGAGGGGGGATGGGGTGAGGAGGGGCGGGGGATGGGGATGGGGATGGGGTGAGGAGGGGGGATGGGGTGTGAGGAGGGGGCGGGGGATGGGGATGGGGGGGTGAAGGGGAGGGGTGGGAGGATGTGGATGGGGGTGAGGAGGGGGATGGGGGATGGGGATGGGGGTGAGGAGGGGGATGGGGTGAGGAGGGGGAGGGGGATGAGGATGGGGTGAGGAGGGGGATGGGGGATGGGGGTGAGGAGGGGGTGGGGGATGGGGATGGGGGTGAGGAGGGGGATGGGGGTGAGGAGGGGGTGTGGGGGGATGGGGATGGGGGTGAGGAGGGGGATGGGGGTGAGGAGGGGGTGGGGGATGGGGATGGGGGTGAGGAGGGGGATGGGGGTGAGGAGGGGGATGGGGTGAGGAGGGGGTGGGGGATGGGGATGGGGATGGGGGTGAGGAGGGGGAGGGGGATGGGGGTGAGGAGGGGGAGGGGGATGGGGGGTGAGGAGGGGGTGGGGGATGGGGATGGGGGTGAGGAGGGGGATGGGGGAGTGGGGGTGAGGAGGGGGTGGGGGATGGGGGTGAGGAGGGGGATGGGGATGGGGGTGAGGAGGGGGATGGGGATGGGGGGGAGGAGGGGGATGGGGATGGGGGTGAGGAGGGGGATGGGGATGGGGGTGAGGAGGGGGATGGGGATGGGGGTGAGGAGGGGGATGGGGATGGGGGTGAGGAGGGGGATGGGGATGGGGGGTGAGAAGGGGCGGGGGATGAGGAGGGGGAGGGGGATGGGGTGAGGAGGGGGATGGGGATGGGGGTGAGGAGGGGGATGGGGATGGGGGTGAGGAGGGGGATGGGGATGGGGATGGGGGTGAGGAGGGGGATGGGGTGAGGAGGGGGATGGGGATGGGGATGGGGGTGAGGAGGGGGATGGGGTGAGGAGGGGGCGGGGGATGAGGATGGGGTGAGGAGGGGGCGGGGGATGGGGATGGGGTGAGGAGGGGGATGGGATGGGGGTGAGGAGGGGGCGGGGGATGGGGATGGGGTGAGGAGGGGGATGGGATGGGGGTGAGGAGGGGGTGGGGGATGGGGATGGGGGTGAGGAGGGGGATGGGGTGAGGAGGGGGCGGGGGATGAGGATGGGGTGAGGAGGGGGCGGGGGATGGGGTGAGGAGGGGGATGGGATGGGGGTGAGGAGGGGGATGGGGTGAGGAGGGGGATGGGATGGGGGTGAGGAGGGGGATGGGGGTGAGGAGGGGGATGGGGTGAGGAGGGGGATGGGGGTGAGGTGAGGAGGGGGCGGGGGATGAGGATGGGGTGAGGAGGGGGCGGGGGATGGGGATGGGGGTGAGGAGGGGATGGGATGGGGGTGAGGAGGGGGCGGGGGATGAGGATGGGGTGAGGAGGGGGCGGGGGATGGGGATGGGGTGAGGAGGGGGATGGGGTGAGGAGGGGGCGGGGGATGGGGATGGGGGTGAGGAGGGGGATGGGGGTGAGGAGGGGGTGGGGGATGGGGATGGGGGTGAGGAGGGGGATGGGGTGAGGAGGGGGCGGGGGATGGGGATGGGGGTGAGGAGGGGGAGGGGGAGGCGGATGGGGGTGAGGAGGGGGAGGGGGATGGGGGTGAGGAGGGGGAGGGGGATGGGGGTGAGGAGGGGGGAGGGGGATGAGGAAGGGGAGGGGGTGGGGGATGGGGGTGAGGAGGGGGAGGGGGATGAGGAGGGGGAGGGGGATGGGTGAGGAGGGGGAGGGGGATGAGGAGGGGGATGGGGATGGGGTGGGGAGGGGGATGGGGTGAGGAGGGGGATGGGGGTGAGGAGGGGGAGGGGGGATGGGGTGAGGAGGGGGAGGGGGATGGGGGTGAGGAGGGGGATGGGGTTGAGGAGGGGGAGGGGGATGGGGGTGAGGAGGGGGGGATGGGGTGAGGAGGGGGAGGGGGATGAGGAGGGGGAGGGGGAGGGGGAGGGGGATGAGGAGGGGGAGGGGGATGAGGAGGGGGAGGGGGATGGGGGTGAGGAGGGGGATGGGGTGAGGAGGGGGCGGGGGATGGGGTGAGGAGGGGGCGGGGGAGGGGGATGGGGGTGAGGAGGGGGAGGGGGATGGGGGTGAGGAGGGGGCGGGGGATGGGGGTGAGGAGGGGGAGGGGGATGGGGGTGAGGAGGGGGCGGGGGATGGGGGTGAGGATGGGGATGGGGGTGAGGAGGGGGATGGGGGGTGAGGAGGGGGAGGGGGTTGAGGAGGGGGAGGGGGAGGGGGATGAGGAGGGGGAGGGGGGTGAGGAGGGGGAGGAGGATGGGGGTGAGGAGGGGGATGAGGATGGGGATGGGGGTGAGGAGGGGGAGGAGGATGGGGGTGAGGAGGGGGAGGGGGATGGGGTGAGGAGGGGGAGGGGGATGGGGGTGAGGAAGGGGAGGGGGATGGGGGTGAGGAGGGGGAGGGGGATGAGGAGGGGGAGGGGGTGGGGGATGGGGTGAGGAGGGGATGGGGTTGAGGATGGGGATGGGGATGGGGGTGAGGAGGGGGAGGGGGAGGCGGATGGGGGTGAGGAGGGGGATGGGGAGGGGGATGGGGTGAGGAGGGGGAGGGGGATGAGGAGGGGGAGGGGGATGAGGAGGGGGATGGGGATGGGGTGTGAGGAGGGGGAGGGGGATGGGGGTGAGGAGGGGGAGGGGGATGGGGGTGAGGAGGGGGCGGGGGATGGGGGTGAGGAGGGGGAGGGGGATGAGGAGGGGGATGGGGGTGAGGAGGGGGAGGGGGATGGGGGTGAGGAGGGGGAGGGGGATGGGGTGAGGAGGGGGAGGGGGATGGGGGTGAGGAGGGGGAGGGGGATGAGGAGGGGGAGGGGGAGGGGGATGAGGAGGGGGAGGGGGATGAGGAGGGGGCGAGGGGGTGGGGGATGGGGGTGAGGAGGGGGAGGGGGATGAGGAGGGGGGAGGGGGATGAGGAGGGGGAGGGGGATGAGGAGGGGGAGGGGGTGGGGGATGGGGGTGAGGAGGGGGAGGGGGTGGGGGATGGGGGTGAGGAGGGGGAGGGGGATGGGGTGAGGAGGGGGAGGGGGATGAGGAGGGGGATGGGGGTGAGGAGGGGGAGGGGGATGGGGGTGAGGAGGGGGAGGGGGATGAGGAGGGGGATGGGGGTGAGGAGGGGGAGGGGGATGAGGAGGGGGATGGGGGTGAGGAGGGGGAGGGGGATGGGGTGAGGAGGGGGATGGGGGTGAGGAGGGGGAGGGGGATGGGGTTGAGGAGGGGGATGGGGGTGAGGAGGGGGATGGGGATGGGGGTGAGGAGGGGGGGGGATGGGGTGAGGAGGGGGAGGGGGATGAGGGGGATGGGGTGAGGAGGGGGTGGGGATGGGGGTGAGGAGGGGGATGGGGATGGGGTGAGGAGGGGGATGGGGATGGGGTGAGGAGGGGGCGGGGGATGGGGATGGGGAGAGGAGGGGGCGGGGGATGGGGATGGGGAGAGGAGGGGGCGGGGGATGGGGATGGGGTGAGGAGGGGGATGGGGTGAGGAGGGGGCGGGGGATGGGGATGGGGGTGAGGAGGGGGCGGGGGATGGGGATGGGGTGAGGAGGGGGATGGGGTGAGGAGGGGGCGGGGGATGGGGGTGAGGAGGGGGATGGGGAGAGGAGGGGGAGGGGGATGGGGTGAGGAGGGGGCGGGGGAGGAGGATGGGGGTGAGGAGGGGGATGGGGATGGGGAGAGGAGGGGGCGGGGGATGGGGATGGGGTGAGGAGGGGGATGGGGTGAGGAGGGGGCGGGGGATGGGGGTGAGGAGGGGGAGGGGGAGGGGGATGGGGGTGAGGAGGGGGAGGGGGATGGGGGTGAGGAGGGGGATGGGGATGGGGAGAGGAGGGTGGCGGGGGATGGGGATGGGGGTGAGGAGGGGGATGGGGTGAGGAGGGGGCGGGGGATGGGGATGGGGGTGAGGAGGGGGATGGGGTGAGGAGGGGGCGGGGGGATGGGGATGGGGGTGAGGAGGGGGCGGGGGATGGGGGTGAGGAGGGGGATGGGGATGGGGAGAGGAGGGGGCGGGGGATGGGGATGGGGGTGAGGAGGGGGATGGGGTGAGGAGGGGGCGGGGATGGGGATGGGGTGAGGGGGGGAGGAGGGGGATGGGGTGAGGAGGGGGGCGGGGGATGGGGATGGGGGTGAGGAGGGGGCGGGGGATGGGGGTGAGGAGGGGGAGGGGGAGGGGGATGAGGAGGGGGATGGGGGTGAGGAGGGGGAGGGGGATGAGGAGGGGGGTGAGGAGGGGATGAGGAGGGGGGTGAGGAGGGGGATGGGGATGGGGGTGAGGAGGGGGAGGAGGATGGGGGTGAGGAGGGGGAGGAGGATGGGGATGAGGAGGGGATGGGGTGAGGAGGGGGATGGGGATGGGGGTGAGGAGGGGGGAGGAGGATGGGGGTGAGGAGGGGGAGGAGGATGGGGATGAGGAGGGGGATGGGGTGAGGAGGGGGAGGGGGATGGGGTGAGGAGGGGGAGGGGGATGGGGTGGAGGAGGGGGAGGGGGATGAGGAGGGGGAGGGGGATGGGGTGAGGAGGGGGATGGGGGTGAGGAGGGGGAGGGGGAGGGGGATGGGGTGAGGAGGGGGAGGGGGATGAGGAGGGGGAGGGGGATGGGGTGAGGAGGGGGAGGGGGATGGGGTGAGGAGGGGGAGGGGGATGGGGTGAGGAGGGGGAGGGGGATGGGGTGAGGAGGGGGAGGGGGATGGGGGTGAGGAGGGGGATGGGGTTGAGGAGGGGGAGGGGGATGGGGGTGAGGAGGGGGGGGATGGGGTGAGGAGGGGGAGGGGGATGAGGAGGGGGAGGGGGATGAGGAGGGGGAGGGGGAGGGGGAGGGGGGATGAGGAGGGGGAGGGGGATGAGGAGGGGGAGGGGGATGGGGATGAGGAGGGGGAGGGGGATGGGGGTGAGGAGGGGGATGGGGTGAGGAGGGGGCGGGGGATGGGGATGGGGGTGAGGAGGGGGAGGGGGATGGGGGTGAGGAGGGGGAGGGGGATGGGGTGAGGAGGGGGAGGGGAGGGGGATGGGGGTGAGGAGGGGGCGGGGGGTGAGGAGGGGGCGGGGGGTGAGGAGGGGGATGGGGGTGAGGAGGGGGATGGGGGTGAGGAGGGGGAGGGGGTTGAGGAGGGGGAGGGGGAGGGGGAAGAGGAGGGGAGGCGGTTGGGGAGGGGGATGAGGAGGGGGATGAGGAGGGGAGGGGGGTGAGGAGGGGGAGGAGGATGGGGGTGAGGAGGGGGAGGGGGATGGGGTGAGGAGGGGGAGGGGGATGGGGGTGAGGAGGGGGAGGGGGATGGGGGTGAGGAGGGGGTGAGGAAGGGGATGGGGTGAGGAGGGGGAGGGGGATGGGGTGAGGAGGGGGAGGGGGATGGGGGTGAGGAGGGGGATGGGGTTGAGGATGGGGATGGGGATGGGGGTGAGGAGGGGGAGGGGGAGGCGGATGGGGGTGAGGAGGGGGATGGGGAGGGGGATGGGGTGAGGAGGGGGATGGGGAGGGGGATGGGGTGAGGAGGGGAGGGGGAGGGGGATGAGGAGGGGGAGGGGGATGAGGAGGGGGAGGGGGATGGGGGTGAGGAGGGGGAGGGGGATGGGGGTGAGGAGGGGGAGGGGGATGAGGAGGGGGATGGGGGTGAGGAGGGGGAGGGGGATGGGGTGAGGAGGGGGATGGGGGTGAGGAGGGGGATGGGGGGTGAGGAGGGGGATGGGATGGGGTGTGAGGAGTGGGAGGGGGCTGAGGAGGGGGAGGGGATGAGGAGGGGGCGGGGGAGGGGGATGGGGTGAGGAGGGGGAGGGGGATGGGGGTGAGGAGGGGGGGGGATGGGGGTGAGGAGGGGAGGGGGATGAGGGGGATGGGGTGAGGAGGGGGTGGGGATGGGGGTGAGGAGGGGGATGGGGGTGAGGTGAGGAGGGGGCGGGGGATGGGGATGGGGGGTGAGGAGGGGGTGGGGGATGGGGATGGGGTGAGGAGGGGGAGGGGGAGGGGGATGGGGGTGTGGAGGGGGAGGGGGATGGGGGGTGAGGAGGGGGAGGGGGATGGGGGTGAGGAGGGGGATGGGGAGAGGAGGGGGAGGGGGATGGGGAGAGGAGGGGGCGGGGGATGGGGATGGGGGTGAGGAGGGGGATGGGGTGAGGAGGGGGCGGGGGATGGGGATGGGGGTGAGGAGGGGGAGGGGGAGGGGGATGAGGAGGGGGATGGGGGTGAGGAGGGGGAGGAGGATGGGGATGAGGAGGGGGGTGAGGAGGGGGGTGAGGAGGGGGATGAGGAGGGGGGGTGAGGAGGGGGATGAGGAGGGGGGTGAGGAGGGGGATGGGGATGGGGGTGAGGAGGGGGAGGAGGATGGGGGTGAGGAGGGGGAGGAGGATGGGGATGAGGAGGGGGATGGGGTGAGGAGGGGGAGGGGGATGGGGTGAGGAGGGGGAGGGGGATGGGGTGAGGAGGGGGAGGGGGATGAGGAGGGGGAGGGGGATGAGGAGGGGGAGGGGGATGAGGAGGGGGAGGGGGAGGGGGGTGAGGAGGGGGAGGGGGATGGGGTGAGGAGGGGGAGGGGGATGGGGTGAGGAGGGGGAGGGGGATGAGGAGGGGGATGGGGTGAGGAGGGGGTGGGGATGGGGGTGAGGAGGGGGATGGGGGTGAGGTGAGGAGGGGGCGGGGGATGAGGATTGGGTGAGGAGGGGGCGGGGGATGGGGATGGGGGTGAGGAGGGGGATGGGGTGAGGAGGGGGCGGGGGATGGGGATGGGGGTGAGGAGGGGGCGGGGGATGGGGATGGGGGTGAGGAGGGGGATGGGGAGGAGGAGGGGGAGGGGGATGAGGAGGGGGAGGGGGATGAGGAGGGGGGTGACGAGGGGGATGAGGAGGGGGAGGGGGCGGGGGATGAGGAGGGGGAGGGGGATGGGGTGAGGAGGGGGAGGGGGATGGGGGTGAGGAGGGGGATGGGGTTGAGGAGGGGGAGGGGGATGGGGTGAGGAGGGGGAGGGGGATGGGGTGAGGAGGGGGAGGGGGATGGGGGTGAGGAGGGGGATGGGGATGGGGGTGAGGAGGGGGAGGGGGAGGGGGATGAGGAGGGGGAGGGGGATGGGGGTGAGGAGGGGGAGGGGGAGGGGGATGAGGAGGGGGAGGGGGATGGGGTGAGGAGGGGGCGGGGGATGGGGATGGGGGTGAGGAGGGGGATGGGGAGGGGGATGGGGTGAGGAGGGGGCGGGGGATGGGGGTGAGGAGGGGGCGGGGGATGGGGGTGAGGAGGGGGAGGGGGATGGGGGTGTGGAGGGGGCGGGGGATGGGGGTGAGGAGGGGGAGGGGGATGGGGGTGAGGAGGGGGAGGGGGATGGGGGTGAGGAGGGGGAGGGGGAGGGGGATGGGGGTGAGGAGGGGGAGGGGGATGAGGAGGGGGAGGGGGATGGGGTTGAGGAGGGGGAGGGGGATGGGGGTGAGGTGAGGAGGGGGCGGGGGATGGGGTGAGGAGGGGGAGGGGGATGGGGTGAGGAGGGGGAGGGGGAGGGGGGTGAGGAGGGGGATGGGGATGGGGGTGAGGAGGGGGATGGGGAGGAGGATGGGGGTGAGGAGGGGGAGGGGGATGGGGTGAGGAGGGGGCGGGGGATGGGGATGGGGTGAGGAGGGGGCGGGGGATGGGGATGGGGGTGAGGAGGGGGATGGGGAGGGGGATGGGGTGAGGAGGGGGCGGGGGATGGGGGTGAGGAGGGGGAGGGGGATGGGGGGGTGAGGAGGGGGAGGGGGATGGGGGTGTGGAGGGGGCGGGGGATGGGGATGGGGTGAGGAGGGGGATGGGGTGAGGAGGGGGCGGGGGATGGGGGTGAGGAGGGGGAGGGGGATGGGGGTGAGGAGGGGGAGGGGGATGGGGGTGAGGAGGGGGAGGGGGATGGGGTGAGGAGGGGGATGGGGATGAGGAGGGGGAGGCGGATGGGGGTGAGGAGGGGGAGGGGGATGGGGGTGAGGAGGGGGATGGGGATGGGGTGAGGAGGGGGCGGGGGATGGGGATGGGGGTGAGGAGGGGGATGGGGAGGAGGATGGGGGTGAGGAGGGGGATGGGGTTGAGGAGGGGGAGGCGGATGGGGTGAGGAGGGGGAGGGGGATGGGGGTGAGGAGGGGGAGGGGGATGGGGGTGAGGAGGGGGGAGGGGGAGGGGGATGGGGGTGAGGAGGGGGAGGGGGGTGAGGAGGGGGAGGGGGATGGGGTGAGGAGGGGGAGGGGGATGGGGGTGAGGAGGGGGAGGGGGATGAGGAGGGGGAGGGGGATGAGGAGGGGGAGGGGGATGGGGGTGAGGAGGGGGATGGGGATGGGGATGGGGGTGAGGAGGGGGATGGGGATGGGGGTGAGGAGGGGGATGGGGATGGGGGTGAGGAGGGGGATGGGGGTGAGGAGGGGGAGGGGGAGGGGGATGGGGGTGAGGAGGGGGAGGGGGATGAGGAGGGGGAGGGGGATGAGGAGGGGGAGGGGGAGGGGGATGAGGAGGGGGAGGCGGATGGGGGTGACCAGTAGACCAGTGCACATGCGATGATGCAAATGCTAATTCCTCCTCATTCCTTCCTTTTACTGAGACTGATTTCTCCAAATGTAATTTAGCAAAGCCTGATTGTGATCAGCTCTATTAAATAAACAACGCACTTTTCACCAGCACCAGGCTTCACGGTCAGTGAAGAGCTGCTTTTTGGAAGTGTGCGCACTGTTGCAATGTAAGAAACGCAGCAGCCAATTTGCACACAGGAAGCTCCCTCAGACAGCAATGTAATGATGACCCAGGTTATCTGTATTTTGTCATGTTGATTGAGGGATAAATATTGGTCCCAGGACACCGGGGAGAACTCCCCTGTTCTTTGAATCTTTTCCATCCACCCGAACAGGCAGGGAGGGCCTCAGTTTAATGTCTCATCCAAAAGACTGCACCTCCGACAGTGCAGTACTCCCTCTGTACTGGACTAATGTTCTCTTAACACTCTCTGCTTGAAAGGAGATTGACCACAACTTCCTTTCAACATTTCAATCACTTCAGTCTTATGTCCTCACAGGAATAAAAGCTGAGTCTGTGCCACCTGTGCTCAGAATTTAACCCTTTTAGTCCCATTCAACTCACCAACGCTCCTTCCACAGCACCTTCCAAACCCACGACCACAACCACAACAATCTAGAAGGACAAGGGCAGCAGACACATGGGAACACCCCCACCTGGAAGTTCCCCTCCGAGCAACTCACCATCGTGACTTGGAAATATATCAGCCATTCCTTCACTGTCGCTGGGTCAAAATCCTGGAACTCCCTCCCTAACAGCGCCGTGGGTGTACCTATACCACACGGACAAAATCCTGGAACTCCCTCCCTAACAGCGCCGTGGGTGTACCTATACCACACGGACAAAATCCTGGAACTCCCTCCCTAACAGCGCCGTGGGTGTACCTACACCACACGGACAAAATCCTGGAACTCCCTCCCTAACAGCGCGGTGGGTGTACCTACAAAACACGGATAAAATCCTGGAACTCCCTCCCTAACAGCGCCGTGGATGTACCTACACCACACGGACAAAATCCTGGAACTCCCTCCCTAACAGCGCCGTGGGTGTACCTACACCACACGGACAAAATCCTGGAACTCCCTCCCTAACAGCGCCGTGGGTGTACCTACACCACACGGACAAAATCCTGGAACTCCCTCCCTAACAGCGCCCTGGGTGTACCTACACCACAGGGACTGCAGCAGTTCAAGAAGGCAGCTCACCACCAACTTCTCAAGGGGCAATTAGGGATGGACAATAAATGCTGGGAAAGCCATAAATGTGATGAACGAATGAAGAGAAAGGGATCATTCTGCTCAATCTATGCCACATTCTCCCACTGCCCCAGAAGACTGATACGTGATTCTTGAGGTGCAGTGACACAGTTACTGCATGTGAGCTCCAGACTGAGCTCTGTATACAGCTTCCATTCCATTCCTCCCCAGCCCTTGAGAACACAAGAATTTGGGGGGGGGGGAGGCTGCAGCTGGACAGGGTAATGGAGAATAACAGGGATAGAGAGAGGGAAGGATACCAATGGGGGAGAGGGATGCCAGGGAGAAAGAGGAAGAGATTGCGATGCAGGGTGTCAGTCAGTGTTCCTGCAAAGCTAAGTGCTGCAACCTGGAAGATACTACACAGAAAGTTAGCACACAAGAAACAGGAGCGAGGATAGGCCATTTGGCCCCTCGAGCCTACTCCGCCATCCAATAAGATTACGGCTGATTTGATTGTCGCCTCAACTCTGCGTTCCTGTCTACCCCATCCCCCCCATAAACCTTGACTCCCTTCTCGATCAGCCTTGAATACACCGGGACAAAGACCACAGTCCTATTTTGCTTCTGTCTGTCTCTGCGTCCCTCTGTCCTACCCTCTCACACTCTTCACTATTTTTTTTCTGCCTTCCAGCCCTCCTTCCTGTTGATTTCTCCAACCTCCTTCTCCCTTTGAATGCGCTAGAGCCCTGGTCAACTCCTCCAATTTGGGGGAGAGGCAGTGGTGTAGTGGTAATGTCACCGGACAGGTTAATGCCCTTGGAAAAGGGGTTCAAATCCCACCCCGGCAGCTGGTGGAAGTTAAATTCAGTTACCATCTTTAATGAATAAAATCTGGAGTTGAAAGCCAGTCTCAGTAATGGTGACCATGGAACGACTGTTGATTGTTGTAGAAACCCATTTGGTTCACTAATGTCCTTTAGGGAGGGAAATCTGCCGTCCTTAACCGCTCTGGCCCTATATGTGACTCCAGACCCACAGCTATGTGGTTGGCTCTTAACTGCCCGTCTGAAATGGCTGAACGAAGTTCAAGGGGCAATTAGGGATGGGCAACAAACGTCCTATCGAAGAATGAAGAAGAACGCAAACCTGGCCTTTACTTTCCCTCTTGCTCCCTCTGCTCATGGGGGTGAGAAATGACTGAGAAAATTGAACCGCTACTTGGATACGTGTGGACTAATCAAGGTGAACCAGCAAGTATTTGAGGGCAACTTGGGGGAGGCAGCGGTAGTGGTAATATCGCTGGACGAGCAATCTAGGAGCCTAGGCAGCTGGTGGAATTTAGATGAATTAATAAATCTAAGATATCAAGTTAGTCTCACTAATGGTGACATAAAAACACAAGAAATCGGAGCAGGAGTAGACCATTTGGCCCAACAAGCTTACTCCACTGTTCACTATCTTGGGCTTCAACTCCACTTTCCGGCCCCCTCCCCATATCCCTCAATTCCCCGAGACCCCAGAAATCTGTCCATCCCGGCCTTAAATGTCCTCAACGATGGAGCATCCACAAACTCTGGGGGAGAGAATTCCAAAGATTCACAACCCTCAGTGAAGAAATTTCCCCCTGTCTCAGTCCGAAACGATCAGCCCCTTATCCTGAGACGGTGCCCCACCACCACCCCCCCCCCCCCCACCCCGTGTTTTAGATTCTCCCGACCAGCAGGAACGATCTCTCTGTATCCACCCTGTCCAACCCCTTCAGAATTTTGTAGGTTCCAGTGAGATCGCCTCTCATTCTTCTAAACTCCAGAGAATATAATCCCAATTTACTCAGCCTCTCACCCCAGGGACCAATCTCGTGTTCCTTCACTGTACCATCTCCAACACAAGTATATCCTTCCTTAAATGTGGAGACCAAAACTGCACACAGTACTCCAGATGTGATCTCACCAAAACCCTGGACAACTGTAGCAAGACTTCTTTATGCTAATACCCCAATCCCCTTGCAACAAACACACCATTTACCTTCCTAATCGCTTGCTGCACCCACATGCTAACTTTCCGAGTTCCCTGTATGAGCAAACCCAAGTCTCTTTGAACATCAACACTTACAAAATATTCCTCTTTTCTAATCCTGCAACCAAATTCTTGCAGCCTCTCTGTGTCCTCCTCACAGCTCACCTTACCAGCTAGCTTGGTATCATCAGCAAACTAGATACACTACTCTCTGCCTCTTCATCTATGTTCTTGTCATAAAAACTCATCTAGTTTACTAATGTCTTTTAGGGAATGAAATGTGACGTGCTCACCTACTCTAGCCTACATCCCTTCCTGGGATGAGGGGTTTATCTTGTTAAGAAAGGTTGAACAGGTTGGGTCTATACACATTAGAAGAATGAGAGGTGAACTTATGGAAACATACAAGATCCTGAGGAGATTTCACAGGACGGATACCGGGAGGATATCTCCTTGTGCGGAGACTAGAAACAGGAGGCGCAGTTTCAGAATGAGGGGTCTCCCATTGAAGACGGAGAGGAGGAGGAATTTCTTCTCTCAGAAGGTGATCAGTCTGTGGCATTCTCCCCCCCCCCCCCCCCCCCCCCCCCCCAAGAGAGCAGTGGGGGCTAGGGCGTTGAATATATTAGAGGCTGAGTTAAACAGGTTTCTGATCAACAGGGGAGTCGAGGGTTATGGGGCAACAGACAGGGGAGTGGAGCTGAGATCACAATCAGATCAGCCACAATCTTAATGAATGGGGGAGCAAGATCAAGGGGCTGAGTGGCTTACTCATGCATCTAAGTCGTGTGTGACTCCAGACCCACAGCAATGTAGTTGACCCTTAACTGCCCCTCTGAAATGGCCGAGCGCACCACTCAGCTGAAGGGGCAGTTAGGGGTGGGTAACAAATGCTGACCTTGCCCGCAACGTGCACATCCCTCCCCGTCCAGGTAGCTTGCACTGGAGAGGGGGTGTTAATGACCGTATACTTCCATCGGATTAGTCCGTGTTCATGCTTGGCAAAGGGACTGCAGTCATTTGCCGTTGCCGCCTTCTGTGTGGCTGTCCAAGAAACTCTCCTGTCCTTTACTGCCTGCCATCAGGCACATTGAAAAGGATTTACAGGCTGATAACCGATCTGCTCAGACACGTTACGGGCGCACCTTCCGTGATCATCAAGTCCTGGAGTGGGACTCAAACGCAGAGCTTCTGGTCCAGAGGAAGGGACACCACGCACAGAGCCAAAAGACCTCCTCACCCACGTCCCATCAAAGAGTAAAAAAAGGATGGGAACCCAGGCTTCATTTCTTTTCCCCTCAGACAAAAGTAACATGTTGCGGATGCCGGAAAAATGAAATGAAAACAAAGAAATGCTGGGAAAGCTCAGCCGCTGCTGCCAGACCTGTTGAGTCTTTCCCGCATTTTCTGTTTTTAATCTCAATTTTAGCTCTTCCCTCCCTCTGCTCAGGTTGGAGGGGTGAGGGAGAGAAGTGACGGGGAACCACCTTTGGGGTTCCTATGGGGGGGGGGGGTGTGGGGAGGGATTGGATGGTCGCTCGGAAAGAAGTCTCACTCTCAGCCTTAGCTCTCGGAGCCCACGGTTTTGGGGGGGGGGGGGGGGGGGGGGGGGGCGGTGGTTTCCTGTTGTCCCGCCCAGCAATGGCGGCGGCGCCTACCCAGCCTGCCCCGCGGCCGGGAAGCCGCTCGATCCCCGGCAGCGGGCAGGGGGGCTGCGCAGGCGCGTCCGCGGTGCACGCTGGGCCTGGGGGAGATCCGGCTGCAGCAGGAGCTGAACTTGGTGTCTGCAGGGCCGGAGACACAGGTTGGAGACTCGAGGGGGGAGGGGAGTGGGGTGTGTAGGTTTGCTCAGGCAAGATGGGGCTGAAGGGAGAGGGGGAGGGAGGCATCCTTTTACAGGGAGAATTGCTTTGCATTGCATTGCATGCGTTTAAATGGGGAACTGCATTGTATTGCATAAAATCTATTACAGAAAGAATTGTATTGCATCCCTTTACAGGGAATGGCAATGATGTATCCCTTTAATGGGGAGAATTGCATTGAATGCATCAGTTTACAGGGAGAATTGCATTGTATGCATCAGTTTACAGGGAGAATTGCATTGCATGCATCAGTTTACAGGGAGAATTGCATTGCATGCATCAGTTTACAGGGAGAATTGCATTGTATGCATCAGTTTACAGGGAGAATTGCATTGCATGCATCAGTTTACAGGGAGAATTGCATTGCATGCATCAGTTTACAGGAAGAATTGCATTGTATGCATCAGTTTACAGCGAGAATTGCATTGCATGCATCAGTTTACAGGGAGAATTGCATTGCATGCATCAGTTTAGAGGAAGAATTGCATTGCATGCATCAGTTTAGAGTGAGAATTGCATTCTATGCATCAGTTTACAGGGAGAATTGCATTGCATGCATCAGTTTACATCGAGAATTGCATTGCATGCATCCGTTTAGAGGAAGAATTGCATTGCATGCATCAGTTTACAGTGAGAATTGCATTGCATGCATCCATTTACAGGGAGAATTGTATTGCATGCATCAGTTTAGAGGAAGAATTGCATTGCATGCATCAGTTTACAGCAAGAATTGCATTGAATGCATCCGTTTACAGGGAGAATTGTATTGCATGCATCAGTTTACAGGGAGAATTGCATTGAATGTATCCGTTTACAGGGAGAATTGCATTGCATGCATCAGTTTAAAGTGAGAATTGCATTGCATGCATCAGTTTAGAGGAAGAATTGCATTGCATGCATCAGTTTACAGCGAGAATTGCATTGAATGCATGTTTACAGCGGGAATTGCATAGCATGCATCAGTTTACAGCGAGAATTGCATTTCATGCATCAGTTTACAGTGAGAATTGCATTGCATGCATCAGTTTACAGCGAGAATTGCATTGCACACGTCGTTGAGAGAGAATTGCATTGTATGCATCCCTTTACAGGGAGAATTGCATTGCATGCATCATTTCACAAATTGCATTGCATGCATTATTGTACAAGAAAAATTGCTTTCCATGCAGTGTGCAGCCTCTGGGGCTGCACTGGGTTGCAGCCACAGAATAGTCCAGCTTCAGGGATTTGGGAAGGGCCGGAGGGAGGGTTTGCAAATACGCTTCTGTCACGTCAGTGTCATCCTCTACCCGTTATCAAGTCACATTCTGTCCTTGTTATGTTGCCCCACCAACAGGACAGAAGGATTTACAACAGGAATCTCCTATGTAAACATATCACAGTGTAATGCCACCTTCCTGCCAGAGGTGGCAGTGCAGACTGCCTTGTCAGTGTCACGTCCAAAAGATGGCACCTCCGGCATAGCAGCACTCCCACAGCACCAGGGAAGTGTCGGTCTGGATTATGGAGCTTCTCCGGAGGTCCCCAGCATCACAGATGCCAGTCTCCAGCCAATTCGATTCACTCCATGTGATATCAAGAAACATCTGAAGGCACTGGATACTGCAAAGTCTCTGGGCCCTGACAATATTCCGGCAATAGTACTGAAGACTTGTGCTCCAGAACTTGCTGCACCCCTAGCCAAGCTGTTCCAGTACAGCTACAACACTGGCTTCTGCCCGGCTATGTGGAAAATTGCCCAGGTATGTCCTGTACACAAAAAGCAGGACAGATCCAACCCGGCCAATTACCGCCCGATCATTCTACTCTCCATCATCAGTAAAGTAATGGAAGGGGTCATCAACAGTGCTATCAAGTGGCACTTGCTTAGCAATAATCTGCTCACTGGTGTCCAGTTTGGGTTCCGCCAGGGCCACTCAGCTCCTGATCTCGCTACAGCCTTGGTTCAAACATGGACAAAAGGACTGACCTCCTGAGGTGAGGTGAGAGTGACTGCCCTTGACATCAAGGCAGCATTTGACCGAGTGTGGCATCAAGGAGCCCGAGCAAAACTGGAGTCAATGGGAATCAGGGGGAAAACTCTCCGCTGGTAAGAGTCACACCCAGCACAAAGGAAGATAGTTGTTCTTGTAGTTTTTCGAGGTCAGTCATCTCAGTCTCAGGACATCACTGCAGGAGTTCCTCAGGGTAGTGTCCTCGGCCCACCCATCTTCAGCTGCTTCATCAATGACCTTCCTTCCATCATAAGGTCAGAAGTGGGGATGTTCGCTGATGATTGCACAATGTTCAGCACCATTCGCGACTCCTCAGATACTGAAGCAGCCCATGTCCAAATGCAGCAAGACCTGGACAATATCCAGGTTTGGACTGACAAGTGGTGAGTAACACTCGCGCCACAGAAGTGTCAGGCAATGACCATCTCCAACAAGAGAGAATTTAACCATCACCCCCTTGACATTCAACGGCATTACCCTCACTGAATCCCCCACTATCAACATCCTGGGGGTTACCATTGACCAGAAACTGAACTGGGACCAGCCATATAAACACTGTGGCTACAAGAGCAGGTCAGAGGCTGAGAATCCTGCGGAGAGTCACTCACCTCCTGACTCCCCACTTGCCTGGATGAGTGCAGCTCCCACAACACTCAAGAAGCTCGACACTGTCCAGGACAAAGCAGCCCCGCTCGATCGGCACCCCATCCACAAACATTCACTCCCTCCACCACCGACGCACAGTAGCAGCAGCGTGTGTACCATCTACAAGATGCACTGCAGGAATTCACCAAGGCTCCTTCGACAGCGCCGCCCAAACCCACAACCACTACCATCTAAAAGGACAAGGGCAGCAGACACATGGGAACACCCCCACCTGGAAGTTGCCTCTAAGTCCCTCACCATCCTGACTTGGAAACATATCACTGTTCCTTTACTGTCACTGGGTCAAAATCCTGGAACTCCCTCCCTAACAGCGCCGTGGGTGTACCTACACCACAGGGACTGCAGTGGTTCAAGAAGGCAGCTCACCACCACCTTCTCAAGGGCAGCACTCCTTCAGTAATTCACTGGGGAGTGTTGGCCTGGATTATGGAGCTCAAATCCTAGAGTATATACATCTCCCTCCGACAGTGCTGCACTCCCTCAGTACTGGCACCGGGGAGAGTGTCGTCCTGGATTACGGAGCTCAAATCCTAGAGTATATACATCTCCCTCCGACAGTGCAGCACTCCCTCAGTACTGACCCTCTGACAGTGCAGCACTCCCTCAGTACTGACCCTCTGACAGTGCTGCACTCCCTCAGTACTGACCCTCTGACAGTGCAGCACTCCCTCAGTACTGACCCTCTGACAGTGCGGCACTCCCTCAGTACTGCCCCTCTGACAGTGCAGCACTCCCTCAGTACTGACCCTCTGACAGTGCGGCACTCCCTCAGTACTGCCCCTCTGACAGGGCAGCACTCCCTCAGTACTGACCCTCTGACAGTGCAGCACTCCCTCAGTACTGACCCTCCGACAGTGCAGCACTCCCTCAGTACTGGCACTGGGGGGAGTGTCGGCCTGGATTATGCAGCTCAAATCCTAGAGTGTATACACCTATCTCTGCTTCCACTGCCCCTTTGGATAGTCAGTTCCCAATCACAACAAATCGCTATGTAACTTATCTTTCCTTCTTGTTACCTCTTTAAGTTTGTGACCCTCTTGCCACTGGAAACAGTTTCTCCGCATTGAGTCCATCAGAAACCCTCCTGATTGTGAACCCCTCGATTCAATCTCCCCCTTCACCTTCTCTCCTCTGAGGGGAACGACGCTCCGCTCCTCCCAGCCTCTCCCTGTGAACTGAAGTCCCTCATCTCCAGGGACCATTCTGGGAAATCTCCTCCGTGCACTCTCCAAGGTCCAGACATCCTTTCTGAAGTGCGGAGCCCAGAAGTGCACACAGTACTGCTGCTGAGGCATAACTGGTGTTTTATAAAAATTTAGTTTTAACTTGCTTGCTTTGGTCCTCTCACTATGCGTTTATAAAGCTGAAGATGCCATCTGCTTTATTAATAACCTAAGACTTGTTCACATACATCCCTACATGTCCCTGTTCCTGGACACCACACCCTTTTAAAAATCAGAATGATTACAGCGCAGAAGGAGGCCATTTGGCCTTTTGTGCACATACTGGCCCTCTGTAAGAGTTACTCAGCTAGTACCACGTCCCTGCCTATTCCCCGTGGTCCTTCAGGCTCTTTTCTCTTTGATGCCTTTCTAATTCGCTCTAGAATGCCTCGATTGACCACGTCTCCACCACACTCAGACAGTGCGTTCCAGATCCTAACCACTTGATTGACCCAGTCTCCCCCACACTCTCAGACAGTGCATTCCAGACCCTAACTACTTGATTGACCCTGCCTCCCCCACACTCTCAGACAGTGCATTCCATATGGCTAGATGTTAAGTTTATGCTCCTGACTATGTTAGAGGTGATGGATAATTGTGTTATGGTCACCCGCTGTCTCTCGTTTCGAGGTTGACATTTCGTGCTGTGAGCGGGTCAATTCTCGACCTGCATTGGACACATGGGGCAGGATGTCCTGTGAGATAGTGGGATCCAGAGTGCAGGATTTGCTTCCTCTGCTTTCCTCCTGCGCTGCCTCTCTACATCACTGTCAAGACAAAGCATGATGCAGTTTGACCGACAAGATGTACAAATGGAAGTTTTTGCTGTTTACATGTGAAAAAGAACAGTGACCTGAGTACCAGCGCAAGCCGGAGGAACAGCACCTCATCTTCCAGTTAGGCACTTTACAGCCTTCTGGACCTAACATTGAGTTCAACAACTTCAGACCGGGAACTCTCTCCTCCATTTTGAATTCCCCCTCCCCCCAAGTGCCACTCTGTATCTTGTTCTCATGGTTTTACTTTCAGACAGTGCTGACCCTTTTTCTGCTACTAACATCTACTCTGGACCAAGGCTTTGGGTCTTTAATACGACCATTACCACTCCTGTTGTCTTGTGTTCCATGGCATCTTTGTCATTCCACCTCCCCGACCTCCTCTCTTCTCTGCCTGCCCCTCACCTCACCCTTTCTCAATAGCATGAAACCCGTCACATTTCTACCTTTCTTCAGTTCTGAAGAAGAGTCATATTGGGCTCAACACTTTAACCTGTTTCTCTCTGCACAGACACTGTCGGACCTGCTGAGTTCTTCCCGCACTTTGTTTTCATTTGTTTTTCCAGCATCCACAGTATTTTGCTTTTACCTTCTGATCGAGCCCTGGGTAATCCCACTGTTTATTTCCTCCCCCATTCTGAACCAGAATCATTCACCGCTTCTCACTGCTTTCTGTCACTCAGTCCATTTTGTATCCCCAATGACACTGTCCCTTTAATCCCAGGAGCTTCCATTATGCTGATCTATTCTGCGGCATTTTGTATCAAACATCATTTGAAAGTCTAAATGCACAGCGATGATCTCCTCTTGAGTGGAGGGGTGTCAGCCGGGGCTCCTGAGGTGAGGTTGTGGGAGACAGGACGGGGGCAGGTGGATTCCGGGTGGGGGCAGGCGGGTTCCGGGAGCGAGCCAGGAGTGAGGACAGGTGCTGAACTCGTTGTTTTGCTGTCGCTCCCACAGAATGAACCCACCGCAGGGAAACGCTGGTCTGTCGGAGCAGGCCCCGGGCCCCAAGCTCCCTTCACCGTGGCCATCCGCAGAACGTGGGCAGGAGCAGCAGCTCGGAGACAGAGATGTGGAGACGGCGGCGAGCGGCGAGTGCAGAGCCGGGGAGGGCGCGGCGCCGGGGGACAATGGCGACGGTGGCGGCGTTGCTGCCGGGGAGGCAGTGGACGTTCTGCAGCAGAGGGAGGGAGCCAGCCGGCGGCGCAGGATGCCCGGAGAGAAGCCCTTCCAGTGCGACGCGTGCGACAAGGCCTTCCCGCACGCCTCGGGCCTGCTGAAGCACCGGCGGGTGCACACGGGCGAGAAACCCTTCCGTTGCCTGGTCTGTAACAAGTGCTTCGCCAGCTCCTCCTGGCTGTCCGTGCACCAGCGCTCGCACACGGGTGAGAAGCCGTTCGAGTGCGACGTGTGCCACAAGCGCTTTGCCTACTCCTCCTCGTTCGCCATCCACGGCCGCATCCACACCGGAGAGCGGCCCTTCCAGTGCGAGGCCTGCGGCAAGGGCTTCCGCGAGTCCTCCAAGCTCCTCATCCACCAGCGGCTGCACACCGACCGTTTCCTCTTCCAGTGCAGCGTGTGCTTCAAGAGCTTCAGCAACCTCTCCTACCTGGCCAGCCACCGGAGGGTGCACACCGGGGAGCGGCCCTTCGAGTGCGACATCTGCCACAAGCACTTTGGCAACTCCTCCACCCTGACCAGCCACCGCCGGCTGCACACCGGCGAGAAGCCCTTCAAGTGTGGCCACTGCGACCGGGCCTTCAACCAGTCGGGACATCTGGCCAGCCACCGGCGCATCCACACGGGCGAGAGGCCCTTCAAGTGCGAGACCTGCGGCCGGGCGTTTGCTGTTTCCTCCAACCTGATGAACCACCGGCGGGTGCACACGGGCGACAAGCCGTACCGCTGTGACCTGTGCCAAAAACGCTTTGCCTACTCCTCCTCCCTCATGCGGCACCGGCACATCCACACCGGCGAGAAGCCCTTCCAGTGTCAGGCCTGCGGCCGGGCCTTCAACCAGTCGGGCCACCTGGCCAACCACCGGTGCGCCAAGGCCCGGGCCCCTCCCCGGCCCCGCTCCCCGCCTGCCCGCCGACTCCCACCCCCGGTCCCGGCACCGGCCCAGTCCCTCTACCAGTGCTCCCTCTGCCTGAAGAGCTTCTGCGACCTGGGTCGCCTGTCCCGGCACCCCTGCAGCCCGCTCCCCGCCGACCACCTCCTCCAGTGCGCCGCCTGCCTCCACACCTTCGGCCACTCCTCCGAGCTGTCCCAGCACCAGTGCAGCGGGGAAGGGGAGGCGACGGCTGAGCGGGACGGGGCCAGGGCCGGGGCCGGGGACGTGGATGCAGACGGGCCTTTCCGCTGCCTGGTCTGGATTAACTCTCTGGCCAAACTCTCGCCCTCGCTCTCCATCCACCAGAGGGCTCGAGTCTAATGGAGGGAGGGAGGGAGTAAAACACTTCCCCTCTACCCCCTCTCCATCCACCAGAGGCTCAGGTCTGAGGGAGGGAGGGAGTAAAACACTTCCCCTCTACCCCCTCTCCATCCACCAGAGGCTCAGGTCTGAGGGAGGGAGGGAGTAAAACACTTCCCCTCTAACCCCTCTCCATCCACCAGAGGCTCAGGTCTGAGGGAGGGAGGGAGTAAAACACTTCCCCTCTACCCCCTCTCCATCCACCAGAGGCTCGTGTCTGAGGGAGGGAGGGAGGGAGGCTGCATCTTTGCTGACCTGTCCAGCTGATGCACATATTACCCACACCCCCCCTTCACCCCAAACCAACAACCCCATAACGCCACAGGTGGGTGGGTGTGGCTGGAGGTATCTGTGTTTGTGTGGGGGGGGGGAGGGAGTGGTTAGCACTTTACAACTAGGAGGAATAGTGTGGGGGTATATGTGTGTGGGTGTGTGTGTGTGTGGGATTGTGTTTGGTTATTTGTGTTGAAGTGTGTGTGTGGGAGTGTGTTTGGGTATTTGTGTCGAAGTGTGTGTTGGAGTGTGTTTGTGTATTTGTGTTGAAGTGTGTGTGGGAGTGTTTGTGTATTTGTGTTGAAGTGTGTGTGTGGGAGTGTGTTTGGGTATTTGTGTTGAAGTGTGTGTGGGAGTGTGTTTGGGTATTTGTGTTGAAGTGTGTGTGGGAGTGTGTTTGTGTATTTGTGTTGAAGTGTGTGTGGGATTGTGTTTGGGTATTTGTGTTGAAGTGTGTGTGGGAGTGTGTTTGTGTATTTGTGTTGAAGTGTGTGTGGGAGTGTTTGTGTATTTGTGTTGAAGTGTGTGTGTGGGATTGTGTTTGTGTATTTGTGTTGAAGTGTGTGTGTGGGATTGTGTTTGGGTATTTGTGTTGAAGTGTGTGTGGGAGTGTGTTTGGGTATTTGTGTTGAAGTGTGTGTGGGAGTGTGTTTGTGTATTTGTGTTGAAGTGTGTGTGGGATTGTGTTTGGGTATTTGTGTTGAAGTGTGTGTGGGAGTGTGTTTGTGTATTTGTGTTGAAGTGTGTGTGGGAGTGTTTGTGTATTTGTGTTGAAGTGTGTGTGTGGGATTGTGTTTGTGTATTTGTGTTGAAGTGTGTGTGTGGGATTGTGTTTGGGTATTTGTGTTGAAGTGTGTGTTGGAGTGTGTTTGTGTATTTGTGTTGAAGTGTGTGTGGGAGTGTGTTTGGGTATTTGTGTTGAAGTGTGTGTGTGGGATTGTGTTTGTGTATTTGTGTTGAAGTGTGTGTGTGGGATTGTGTTTGGGTATTTGTGTTGAAGTGTGTGTGGGATTGTGTTTGGGTATTTGTGTTGAAGTGTGTGTGGGATTGTGTTTGGGTATTTGTGCTGAAGTGTGTGTGGGAGTGTGTTTGTGTATTTGTGTTGAAGTGTGTGTGGGATTGTGTTTGGGTATTTGTGTTGAAGTGTGTGTGGGATTGTGTTTGGGTATTTGTGTTGAAGTGTGTGTGGGAGTGTGTTTGTGTATTTGTGTTGAAGTGTGTGCGTTGGAGTGTTTGTGTATTTGTGTTGAAGTGTGTGTGTTGGAGTGTGTTTGTGTATTTGTGTTGAAGTGTGTGTGTGTGTGGGAGTGTGTTTGGGTATTTGTGTTGAAGTGTGTGTGTGGGAGTGTGTTTGGGTATTTGTGTTGAAGTGTGTGTGGGAGTGTGTTTGTGTATTTGTGTTGAAGTGTGTGTGTGTGGGAGTGTGTTTGGGTATTTGTGTTGAAGTGTGTGTGGGAGTGTGTTTGGGTATTTGTGTTGAAGTGTGTGTGTGGGAGTGTGTTTGGGTATTTGTGTTGAAGTGTATGTGTGGGAGTGTGTTTGTGTATTTGTGTTGAAGTGTGTGCGTTGGAGTGTTTGTGTATTTGTGTTGAAGTGTGTGTGTTGGAGTGTGTTTGTGTATTTGTGTTGAAGTGTGTGTGTGTGTGGGAGTGTGTTTGGGTATTTGTGTTGAAGTGTGTGTGTGGGAGTGTGTTTGGGTATTTGTGTTGAAGTGTGTGTGGGAGTGTGTTTGTGTATTTGTGTTGAAGTGTGTTTGTGTGGGAGTGTGTTTGGGTATTTGTGTTGAAGTGTGTGTGTGGGAGTGTGTTTGTGTATTTGTGTTGAAGTGTGTGTGGGAGTGTGTTTGTGTATTTGTGTTGAAGTGTGTGTGTGTGGGAGTGTGTTTGTGTATTTGTGTTGAAGTGTGTGTGTGTGGGAGTGTGTTTGGGTATTTGTGTTGAAGTGTGTGTGTGGGAGTGTGTTTGGGTATTTGTGTTGAAGTGTGTTTGTGTATTTGTGTTGGTGTGTGTGGGAGTGTGTTTGTGTTGAAGTGTGTTTGGGTATTTGTGTTGAAGTGTGTGTGTGTGGGAGTGTGTTTGGTTATTTGTGTTGAAGTGTGTGTGTGGGAGTGTGTTTGTGTATTTGTGTTGAAGTGTGTGTGGGAGTGTGTTTGGGTATTTGTGTTGAAGTGTGTGTGTGTGTGGGAGTGTGTTTGGGTATTTGTGTCGAAGTGTGTGTGGGAGTGTGTTTGTGTATTTGTGTTGAAGTTTGTGTGTATGTGTGGGATTGTGTTTGGGTATTTGTGTTGAAGTGTGTGTGGGAGTGTGTTTGGGTATTTGTATTGAAGTGTGTGTGGGAGTGTGTTTGTGTATTTGTGTGAAGTGTGTGTGGGAGTGTGTTTGGGTATTTGTGTTGAAGTGTGTGTGTGGGAGTGTGTTTGTGTTGAAGTGTGTGTGGGAGTGTGTTTGGGTATTTGTGTTGAAGTGTGTGTGGGAGTGTGTTTGTGTATTTGTGTTGAAGTGTATGTGTGGGAGTGGGTTTGGGTATTTGTGTTGAAGTGTGTGTGTGTGAGAGTGTGTTTGGGTACTTGTGTTGAAGTGTGTTTGTGTGGGAGTGTGTTTGGGTATTTGTGTTGAAGTGTGTTTGTGTGGGAGTGTGTTTGGGTATTTGTGTTGAAGTGTGTGTGAGGGAGTATGTTTGGGTATTTGTGTTGAAGTGTGTGTGTAGGAGTGTGTTTGGGTATTTGTGTTGAAGTGTGTGTGGGAGTGTTTGTGTATTTGTGTTGAAGTGTGTGTGTGGGAGTGTGTTTGGGTATTTGTGTTGAAGTGTGTGTGGGAGTGTGTTTGTGTATTTGTGTTGAAGTGTGTGTGTGGGAGTGTGTTTGGGTATTTGTGTTGAAGTGTGTGTGTGTGTGGGAGAGTGTTTGGGTATTTGTGTTGAAGTGTGTGTGGGAGTGTGTTTGGGTGTTTGTGTTGAAGTGTGTGTGGGAGTGTATTTGGGTTTTTGTGTTGAAGTGTGTGTGTTTGGGTATTTGTGTTGAAGTGTGTGTGTGTGGGAGTGTGTTTGGGTATTTGTGTTGAAGTGTGTGTGGGCGTGTGTTTGTGTATTTGTGTTGAAGTGTGTGTGTGGGATTGTGTTTGGGTATTTGTGTTGAAGTGTGTGTGGGAGTGTGTTTGGGTGTTTGTGTTAAAGTGTGTGTGGGAGTGTATTTGGGTATTTGTGTTGAAGTGTGTGTGTTTGGGTATTTGTGTTGAAGTGTGTGTGTGTGGGAGTGTGTTTGGGTATTTGTGTTGAAGTGTGTGTGGGAGTGTGTTTGGGTGTTTGTGTTGAAGTGTGTGTGTGTGGGATGTGTTTGGGTATTTGTGTTGAACTGTGTGTGTGTGGGAGTGTTTGGATATTTGTGTTGAAGTGTGTGTGTGTGGGATGTGTTTGGTTATTTGTGTTGAACTGTGTGTGTGTGGGAGTGTGTTTGGGTATTTGTGTTGAAGTGTATGTGTGGGAGTGTGTTTGGGTATTTGTGTTGAAGTGTGTGTGTTGGAGTGTGTTTGGGTATTTGTGTTGAAGTGTGTGTGTGTGAGAGTGTGTTTGGGTATTTGTGTTGAAGTGTGTGTGTGTGGGAGTATGTTTGGGCATATGTGTTGAAGCGTGTGTGTGTGGGAGTGTGTTTGGGTATTTGTGTTGAAGCGTGTGTGTGTGGGAGTGTGTTTGGGTATTTGTGTTGAAGTGTGTGTGCGGGAGTGTGTTTGTGTATTTGTGTTGAATTGTGTGTGTGGGAGTGTGTTTAGGTATTTATGTTGAAGTGTGTGTGGGAGTGTGTTTGTGTATTTGTGTTGAAGTGTGTGTGTGGGAGTGTGTTTGTGTATTTGTGTTGAAGTGTGTGTGTGGGAGTGTGTTTGTGTATTTGTGTTGAATTGTGTGTGTGGGAGTGTGTTTAGGTATTTGTGTTGAAGTGTGTGTGGGATTGTGTTTGTGTATTTGTGTTGAAGTGTGTGTGTGTGGGAGTGTGTTTGGGTATTTGTGTTGAAGTGTGTGTGGGAATGTGTTTGGGTATTTGTGTTGAAGTGTGTGTGTGTGTGTGAGTGTGTTTGTGTATTTGTATTGAAGTGTGTGTGGGAGTGTGTTTGGGTATTTGTGTTGAAGTGTGTGTGGGAGTGTGTTTGTGTATTTGTGTTGAAGTGTGTGTGTGTGTGTGGGAGTGTGTTTGTGTATTTGTATTGAAGTGTGTGTGGGAGTGTGTTTGGGTATTTGTGTTGAAGTGTGTGTGGGAGTGTGTTTGTGTATTTGTGTTGAAGTGTGTGTGGGAGTGTGTTTGGGTATTTGTGTTGATGTGTGTGTGGGAGTGTGTTTGGGTATTTGTGTGGGAGTGTGTTTGGGCATTTGTGTTGAAGAGTGTGTGTGTGGGAGTGTGTTTGGGTATTTGTGTTGAGTGTGTGTGTGGGTTTTTGTGTTGAATGTGTGTGTGGGAGTGTGTTTGTGTATTTGTGTTGAAGTGTGTGTGTGTGGGAGTGTGTTTAGGTATTTGTGTTGAAGTGTATGTGTGGGAGTGTAATTGGGTATTTGTGTTGAAATGTATGTGTGGGAGTGTGTTTGGGTATTTGTGAAGAAGTGTGTGTGTGGGGTAGTGTGTTTGGGTATTTGTGTTGAAGAGTGTGTGTGTGGGAGTGCATTTGGGTATTTGTGTTGGAGAGTGTGTGTGTGGGAGTGTGTTTGGGTATTTGTGTTGAAGTTTGTGTGTGTGTGGGAGTGTGTTTGGGTATTTGTGTGGGAGTGTGTTTGGGCATTTGTGTTGAAGAGTGTGTGTGTGGGAGTGTGTTTGGGTATTTGTGTTGAGTGTGTGTGTGGGAGTGTGTTTGGGTATTTGTGTTGAAGTGTATGTGTGGGAGTGTGTTTGGGTTTTTGTGTTGAATGTGTGTGTGGGAGTGTGTTTGTGTATTTGTGTTGAAGTGTGTGTGTGTGGGAGTGTGTTTAGGTATTTGTGTTGAAGTGTATGTGTGGGAGTGTAATTGGGTATTTGTGTTGAAATGTATGTGTGGGAGTGTGTTTGGGTATTTGTGAAGAAGTGTGTGTGTGGGGTAGTGTGTTTGGGTATTTGTGTTGAAGAGTGTGTGTGTGGGAGTGCATTTGGGTATTTGTGTTGGAGAGTGTGTGTGTGGGAGTGTGTTTGGGCATTTGTGTTGAAGTGTGTGTGTGTAGGAGTATGTTTGGGTATTTTTGTTGAATGTGTGTGGGGGAGTGTATTTGGGTATTTGTGTTCAAGTGTGTGTGTGGGCGTGTGTTTGGGTATTTGTGTTGAAGGGTGTGTGTGTGTGGGAATGTGTTTGGGTATTTGTGTTGAAGTGTGTGTGTATGGGAGTGTGTTTGGGTATTTGTGTTGAAGCGTGTGTGGGAGTGTGTTTGCGTATTTGTGTTGAATGTGTGTGGGAGTGTGTTTGGGTATTTGTTGAAGTTTGTGTGTGTGGGAGTGTGTTTGGGTATTTGAGTTGAAGTGTGTGTGTGGGAGTTTAGGTATTTGTGGCGGAGTGTGTGTGTGGGAGTGTGTTTGGGTATTTGCGTTGAAGTGTGTGTGTGTGTGTGGGAGTGTGTTTGGGTATTTGTGTTGAAGTGTGCGTGTGTGTGTTTGGGAATTTGTGTTGAAGTGTGTGTGTGGGAGTGTGTTTGGGTATTTGCATTGAAGTGTGTGTGTGTGTGGGAGTGTGTTTGGGTATTTGTGTTGAAGTGTGTGTGGGAGTGTGTTTGGGAATTTGTGTTGAAGTGGGTGTGGGAGTGTTTGGGTATTTGTGTTGAAGTGTGTGTGTGTGTGTGGGAGTGTGTTTTGGTTTTTGTGTTTAAGTGTGTGTGTGTGGGAGTATGTTTGTGTATTTGTTGAAGTTTGTGTGTGTGGGAGTGTGTTTGAGTATTTGAGTTGAAGTGTGTGTGTGGGAGTTTAGGTATTTGTGTTGGAGTGTGTGTGTGGGAGTGTGTTTGGGTATTTGTGTTGGAGTGTGTGTGTGTGGGAGTGTATTTGGGTATTTGTGTTGAAGTGTGTGTGGGAGTGAGTTTGGGTATTTGTGTTGCAGTGCGTGTGTGGGAGTGTGTTTGGGTGTTTGTGTTGAAGTGTGTGTGTGGTAGTATGTTTGGGTATTTGTGTTGAAGTGTGTGTGTGTGTGGGAGTATGTTTGGGTATTTGTTGGAGTGTGTGTGTGTGGGTGTGTGTTTGGGTATTTGTGTTGAAGTGTGTGTGTGTGGGAGTGTGTTTAGGTATTTGTGTTGAAGTGTCTGTGTGTGGGAGTGTGTTTGGCTATTTGTGTTGAAGTGTGTGTGTGT
The DNA here is from genome assembly GCF_017639515.1 of Carcharodon carcharias. Classification (NCBI taxonomy): domain Eukaryota; kingdom Metazoa; phylum Chordata; class Chondrichthyes; order Lamniformes; family Lamnidae; genus Carcharodon; species Carcharodon carcharias. Next base: position 606,864 of record NW_024470825.1, on the reverse strand, counting down.
GGGAGTTTGTTTAGGTATTTGTGTTGAAGTGTGTTTGGGTATTTGTGTTGAAGTGTGTGTGTGTGGGAGTGTGTTTGGGTATTTGTTTTGAAGTGTGTTTGGGTATTTATGCTGAAGTGTGTGTGTGGGAGTGTGTTTGATATTTGTGTTGAATTGTCTGTGTGTGGGAGTGTGTTTGGGTATTTGTGTTGAAGTGTGTGTGTGTGAGAGTGTGTTTGGGTATTTGTGTTGGAGTGTGTGTGTATGGGTGTGTGTTTGGGTATTTGTGTTGAAGTGTGTGTGTGTGGGAGTGTGTTTAGGTATTTGTGTTGAAGTGTCTGTGTGTGGGAGTGTGTTTGGGTATTTGTGTTGAAGTGTGTGTGTGGGAGTGTGCTTGTGTATTTGTGTTGAAGTGTGTGTGTGTGGGAGTGTGTTAGGGTATTTGTGTTGAAGTGTGTGTGCGAGTGTGTTTGGGTATTTGTGTTGAAGTGTGTTTGCGTGGGAGTGTGTTTGGGTATTTGTGTTGAAGTGTGTATGTGGGAGTGTGTTTGGGTATTTGTGTTGATGTGTGTGTGTGTGTGTGTATGTGTGAGTGTGTTTGGGTATTTGTGTTGAAGTGTGTGTGTGGGAGTGTGCTTGTGTATTTGTGTTGAAGTGTGTGTGTGTGGGAGTGTGTTTGGGTATTTGTGTTGAAGTGTGTGTGTGGGAGTGTGCTTGTGTATTTGTGTTGAAGTGTGTGTGTGTGGGAGTGTGTTAGGGTATTTGTGTTGAAGTGTGTGTGCGAGTGTGTTTGGGTATTTGTGTTGAAGTGTGTTTGCGTGGGAGTGTGTTTGGGTATTTGTGTTGAAGTGTGTATGTGGGAGTGTGTTTGGGTATTTGTGTTGATGTGTGTGTGTGTGTGTGTATGTGTGAGTGTGTTTGGGTATTTGTGTTGAAGTGTGTGTGTGTGTGTGGGATTGTATTTGGGTATTTGTGTTGAAGTGAGTGTGTGTGTGTGGGAGTGTGTTTGGGTATTTGTGTTGAAGTGAGTGTGTGTGTGTGGGAGTGTGTTTGGGTATTTGTGTTGCAGTGTGTGTGTGTGGGAGTGTGTTTGGTTGTTTGTATTGAAGTGTGTGTGTGTGTGTGGGAGTCTGGGTATTTGTGTTGAAGTGTGTTTGTGGGAGTGTGTTTGGGTATTTGTGTTGGAATGTGTGTGTGTGTGGGAAGTGTGTTTGGGTATTTGTGTCGAAGTGTCTGTATGTGTGGGAGTGTGTTTGGGTATTTGTGTTGGAGTCTGTGTGTGTGGGAGTGTGTTTGGGTATTTGTGTCGAAGTGTCTGTATGTGGGAGTGTGTTTGGGTATTTGTGTTGGAGTGTGTGTGTGTGGGAGTGTGTTTGGGTATTTGTGTTGAAGTGTGCGTGTGTGGGAGTGTGTTTGGGTATTTGTGTTGATGTGTGGGAGTGTGTTTGGGTATTTGTGTTGAAGTGTGTATGTGCGAGTGTGTTTGGGTATTTGTGTTGAAGTGTGTATGTGCGAGTGTGTTTGGGTATTTGTGTTGAAGTGTGTGTGTGGGAGTGTGTTTGGGTATTTGTGTTGAACTCTGTGTTGGAGTGTGTTTGGGTTTTTGTGTTGAAGGGTGTGTGTGTGTGTGTATGTATGTATGTTTGGGTGTTTGTGTTGAAGTGTGTGTGGGAGTGTCTTTGGGTATTTGTGTTGAATTGTGTGTGTATGGGTGTGTGTTTGGGTATTTGTGTTGGATTGTGTGTGGGGGGGGAGTGTGTTTGCGTATTTGTGTTCAAGTGTGTGTGGGAGTCTTGGTATTTGTGTTGAAATGTGTATGTGGGAGTGTGTTTGGGTACTTGTGTTGAAGTGTGTGTGTGTGGGAGTGTGTTTGGGTACTTGTGTTGAAGTGTGTTTGTGGGAGTTTGTTTAGTCATTTGTGTTGGATTGTGTGTGTGTCGGCGTGTGTTTGGGTGTTTGTGTTCAAAAGTGTGTTTGTGTGTGTGTGGGAGTATGTTTGGGTATTTGTGTTGGAATGTGTGTGTGTGGGAGTGTGTTTGTGTATTTGTGTTGGAGTGTGGTGGGAGTGTGCTTAGGTATTTGAGTTGCAGTGTTTGTGTGTGGGAGTGTGTTTGGGTATTTGTGTTGAAGTGTGTGTGTGGGAGTGTGTTTGGGTATTTGTGTTGAAGTGTGTGTGTGTGGGAGTGTGTTTGGGTGTTTGGGTATTTGTGTTGAAGAATGTGTGTGGCAGTGTGTTTGGGTATTTGTGTTGGAGTGTTCATGTGGGTGTGTGTTTGGGTATTTGTGTTGAAATGTGTGTGAATGGGAGTATGTTTGGATATTTGTATTGAAGTGTGTGTGTGGGAGTGTGTTTGGGTATTTGTGTTGCAGTGTGTGTGTCTGGGATTGTGTTCAGTTATTTGTGTTGGATTGTGTGTGTGTGTGGGAGTGTGTTTGGGTGTTTGTGTTGAAGTGTGCGTGTGTGGGAGTGTATTTGTGTTGATGTCTGTGTGTGTGGGAATGTGTTCTGGTATTTGTGTGGGAGTGTATTGTGGATTGTTTTCGGGTATTTGTGTGGGAGTGTGTATTGTGGATTGTGTTTGGGGATTTGTGTGTGAGTGTGTGTATTGGATTGTGCTTGGGGATTTGTGTGGGAGTGTGTATTGGATTGTGTTTGAGGATTTGTGCGGGAGTGTGTGTATTGGATTGCGTTTGGGGATTTGTGTGGGAGTGTGTATAGTGGATTGTGTTTGGGGATTTGTGTGGGAGTGTGTATAGTGGATTGTGTTTGGGGATTTGTGTGTATAGTGGATTTTGTTTGGGGATTTGTGTGGGAGTGTGTGTATAGTGGATTGTGTTCAGGTATTTGTGTGGGAGTGTGTGTATTGGATTGTGTTTGGGGATTTGTGTGGGAGTGTATATAGTGGATTATGTTTGGGGATTTGTGTGGGAGTGTGTGCGTTTGAGAATTTGTGCATAGTTGTGTTGAGCCCCAAGCACACAGAACAACGTGGGCCCGAGCTCCCTCTGCGGCCTGTACTCTTGGCACCGGACTGCCCGTAGCCCCTCCCCATCCTGGTATCACATGCTGCTGTGGTCACTCCTTCCTGGTGTAATGCTGGCATTGCCACATCCAGCGACCCCCACTCCTTTACCATGTGTTGCTGTGATAATGGCGGAGAGACATTCGATGATTAATGGGGTCACTCACCCCTGGCAAACGTGTAACTGAAAGCCTGTGTTTAGGATCTGGGAGGCAGTTAGAATGGTGGATCTTTCAGGTCTGTGGAAATTGGGAAAACATACCGATTCTCTGGTGGTGTGTTTTTTTTTAACCTTAACCGGTAGACCTCCCGTGAAATTGCTCACGGATTGATTAGGTGAAGAAATAGTTTTGCTGCTAACCCACGAGGGTTAGGTGACGAATGAAGTCAATTTAGTGTCGGTTGTGTATCTCTGTTCAGTAGATGTGCGATGCGCTGAATGTACTGTAGTAATCTTATGTGAATGTTTGTTGCTCAATCAGCAGTTAATACAAATAAAGAAAACTGCACCTCGTTTGGTTCCGGCTGTTATTCATAATTGGAGAAAACACCTCCAGTCAGCAAGAACAGCTTTATATCGATGGGCCCCCCTAGTACTGGCCTCACCCACATCGTCTCTAAGGTGTCCCTATTGAAACCCCTTTCATAATCTTAAAGATCTCTATCAGGTCACCCCACAGAGACACTTTACATTTCCCAGAGAAAAGCAACCCAGCCTGTTCAACCTTTCCTGGTTTTTGTAACTTCTCTTAACAACATCAGAAATATCAGCAGGAGGAGGCCTTACGGCTGCTCAAGGCTGCTCCGCCAATCAAAAGATCATGGTTATTCTTCTACAACCATTTCTATTTATATAGCACCTTGAACATAATCTAACTATCACCCCTTGATGTTCAATGGCATCACCCTCACTGAATCTCCCCCTATCAACATCCTGGGAGTTACCATTGACCAGAAACTGAACTGGGACCAGTCATATAAACACTGCGGCTACAAGAGCAGGTCAGAGGCTGAGAATCCTGCGGAGAGTCACGCACCTCCTGACTCCCCAAAGCCTGTCCACCATCTACAAGGCACAAGTCAGGAGTGTGATGGGATACTCCCCACTTGCCTGGATAAGTGCAATACTCCCACAACATTCAAGAAGCTCAACACCGTCCAGGACAAAAGCAGCCCCGCTTGATCGGCAACCCATCCACAATCGTTCACTCCCTCCACCACCGACGCTCAGTAGCAGCAGTGTGTGCACCATCTACAAGATGCACTGCAGGAATTCACCAAGGCTCCTTCGATAGCACCTTCCAAACACACGACCTCTACCATCTAGAAGGACAAGGGCAGCAGACACATGGGAACACCACCATCAGGAAGTTCCCCTCCAAGCCACTCACCATCCTGACTTGGAAATATATCGGCCGTTCCTTCACTGTCGCTGGGTCAAATCCTGGAACTCCCTCCCCAGCAGGGCCGTGGGTGTACCTATACCACAGAGACAAATCCTGGAACTCCCTCCCTAACAGCGCCGTGGGTGTACCTACACCACACGGACAAAATCCTGGAACTCCCTCTCTAACAGCGCCGTGGGTGTACCTACACCACACGGACAAAATCCTGGAACTCCCTCCCTAACAGCGCCGTGGGTGTACCTACACCACACGGACAAAATCCTGGAACTCCCTCCCTAACAGCGCCATGGGTGTACCTACACCACACAGACAAAATCCTGGAACTCTCTCCCTAACAGCGTCGTGGGTGTACCTACACCACACAGACAAAATCCTGGAACTCCCTCCCTAACGGCGCCGTGGGTGTACGTACACCACACGGACAAATCCTGGAACTCCCTCCCTAACGGCGCCGTGGGTGTACGTACACCACACGGACAAAATCCTGGAACACCCCCCTAACAGCGCCGTGGGTGTACCTACACCACACGGACAAAATCCTGGAACTCCCTCCCTAACAGCGCTATGGGTGTACCTACACCACACAGACAAAATCCTGGAACTCCCTCCCTAACAGCGCCATGCATGTACCTACACCACAGGGACTGCAGCAGTTTGAGAAGGCAGCTCACCACCACCTTCTCAAGGGGCAAGTAGGGATGGGCAGCAAATACTGGGCCCAGCCAATGACACACATCCAGTGAACAAATATTTTAAAAAATGTCCCAAGGTGTTTCACAGGAGTGTTATTGAATTTTTAAATGGGTTGCTAGGTCATTTCAGAGTCAACCACGTTGCTGTGGGTCTGGAATCATATGTAGGCCAGAGCGGGTAAGAATAGCAGTTTTCCCTCCTTAAAGGACGTTCGGGAGCTGGATGGATATTTTCAACAGTGGTCATTACTAGATTCTTCTTCAAATTCCAGATTTTTTATTGAATTCAAATTTGACCGTCTGCCGTGGCGGGATTTGAACCTGGAGCATTACGCAGGGTAAACCAGCGACAATATCACCAAGCCTCCCCCAGAGACTGGGAGGTCCAGATACAGAGACCATTATAATGTCGTGAACAGGTACAGAAAATAATTGAAAAGGCTGCTGGGATACTGACCCTGAGGACTAGGAAGTCGAAATCCTGCCCCTCTGCTCCCATCCCTTCCCCTCCCAGAGCCCCGATGGGATTTCCCTTGTCCTCCGCCCTACCTTATTCAATGGATGATCCTCTGCTGCCTCCAGTGTGATTCCACCACCAAACACATCTTCCCCTATCCTCCCCACTGAACACTGAGAAGGGACCCGTTGCCCCGCGACCTCCTGGTCCACTCCTCAGTCATCACCAACACCCCTTACCCCTTCCAATGGCTGCGCTCCTTGCAAATGCAGAAAATAGAGCTTCTGCCCTTTTTACCCCATCTCACCCTCGGCCCAAGGCCCCAGACACTCCTTCTGGGTGAAACAGTGGTTTCCCTGTACTTCTTTCAATCTAGTCTATTCTATTCGCCGCTCACAATGCAGTCACAGAATCACAGAGTGCAGAAGAGGCCCTTCAGCCCATCAAGTCTACCAACCCGTGAGAAGCACCTGACCTACCTCCCTAATCCCATTGACCAGCACTCGGTCCATAGCCTTGAATGTTTATGAGGTGCCAAGTGCTCATCCAGGTGCTTTTTAAAGGATGTGAGGCAACCCGCCTCCACCACCCTCCCAGACAGCGCATTCCAGACCCTCCCCACCCTCTGGGTAAAAAAGCTTCTCCTCACATCCCCCCTAAACCTCCTGCCCCTCACCTGGAACTTGTGTCCCCCTCATGACTGACCCTCCAACTAAAGGGAACAGCTGCTCCCTATCCACCCTGTCCAAGCCCCTCATAATCTTGTCCACCTCGATCAGGTCGCCCCTCAGTCTTCTCTGCTCCAACCAACACAATCCAAGTCTATCCGACCTCTCTTCATAACTTAAATGTATCATCCCAGGCAACATCCTGGTGAATCTCCTCTGCACCCCCTCCAGTGCAATCACATCCTTCCTATAACGTGGTGACCAGAACTGCACCCAGTACTCCAGCTGTGGCCTCACCAAGGCTCTATACAACTCCAACATCACCTCCCTACTTTTGTAATCTATGCCTCAATTGATAAAGGCCAGCGTCCCATATGCCTTTTTCACCAAGTTCGAGGAACAGCACCTCATCTTCCGGCAAGGCACTTTACAGCCTCCTGGACTCCACATTGAGTTCATCAATTTCAGAGCGTAATCTCTGCCCCCACCCTCACCATTTTGTTTCTTATTCTCCGCATGCTTGAATATTTTGCCTTCAGACGGTTCACCATCCTGCCATTCACACCTCTTCTGGACACACCCATCTTTTTTGTTTCTTGTCCCCCTTTACCACTCCCTTTGGCCTGGCACCTCCAACACTTTTGTTGTTCAATGTGCTGTATCCACACTATTTTGCAATCGTGTTGTGGTTGAAGTCAGCTATGCAAAGCCCTGGTTAGACCACACCTGGAGCGTTGTGATCAGTTTCGATCTTACCTAAGGAAGGTGCTATGATCCCCAGCTGAAGTTACTACTGGACAAGATCTGATCTCAGGGTGGAACCCAGCTCAGTAGATCCTAACTTTTATCTGTTCGTGGAGAGGGGCTACTGAACAGAGTCACCAGTCAGCTAATGAACTTTTAACAAAAGCACAAAATATTTATTAAATAAGAAAAGATGAACTATACTACAATACTCCTTCACCCACAACCATACCGTTACAGATACATACAGATTTGTAAGGATAACACAAGTTACAAAGCTAATGTGCACAGTAAGTACAGTCCATGTAAACCAATCGGTGACCTGTGGTCGGATACGCTGCGCACTGAACCCAAGTGACAGATGCTGTGGACATCTCCTCAATTCCCCCCAGACGTTTGTTACACCATGAGCCACCCAGTCTCACTGCACTCCATCTTTCACATGAGGGTTTCCAATCTCCACTTTCTAAGAACTCGCCTTGGAATCTGTTCCCAAACTGATGCTCTCTCTCAAATACATTTCGCAAGGGTTCGCCTCCAGGCTTTCGAACTCTCCTTCCGATTTTCCTCTCCCCTTGCTCACCATGTGCATTCAAGCTTTCTTCCACGCACTCTCTCTCACTGACTCAGCTGTCAACAGTACACCACTGCTTCACATGCCCATAGCAAAGAGTTACAAACATTCAGTTGCCTCTTTGGACCTTCTGACTTCTCACAAGCCTTTATCTCGCTTTGACTCTGCTTCCTGCAGCTTGAAGCTTGGAGCCTTTCTCTGCCCCTCTCTCTTAACTTCACTTAACAGGACCTTTTCCAGGTTCCTGGCTTTCCTTTGACTAGAAGGTCTGCTTGGGACTTTCTCCTGTTCCATTCCCCTGGATTCTTAGGGGATTTCTTCTTTAGCCTGGGGCTGGCAGCTGTCATCAAAATTGAACGCAAAAACCACTGTTTCTAGTTTCTTGTGTATGTGTGTCTGTGGGAGGGACCTGCCTCTCTGGACCCATGTTGCTAGGCAACAACCCAGTTTTTCTACTCTTGTGTTTGCTTAACTTCTCCAAAGTCATAAACTCTCATTAGAAATGCAGGCACCTTTTAAAATGAAACTAAAACTCAACTTGACCTTTTCTTAACACTCAGATACAGAAAAACAAATCAAACTTAAAACATTAAAGCTAAGCTCATTCCTAACACTCAGAAATACCAATATAACTTACTTAAACTATCTCTATTTCCTAACAAAGGAAACACTTACCTTAGAGGGAGTGCAGTGAGGGTTCAATAGACTGATTCCTGAGATGAGGGTCCTGTCCTATGAGGAGAGATTAGTAAAATGGGATGATATTCCTGGGAGTTTAGAATAATGAGAGGTGATATCAAGTTCTTAAGGGTTCTGCTAAGGTCAGCATCATAGACTAACATCCATAATCCGCCAACATTTACAACTGTGCTCATGACCAGATAATCTGTTCAGTGATGTTGATGAGGGATAGATAGCAGCCAGGACACTGTGGATAACTCTCCTGCTTTTCTTCAAAATAGTTCCATGGGACCTTTCACATCCATCTGAACAGGCAAATGGGACCTTGCAGTTTTTAATGTCTCATCCAAAAGATAGCACCTCTAACAGCACTCCCTCAGTACTGCACTGGGGTGTCAGCCTTGGGTTGTTTTTATGTGCTCAAGCCCGATAACGTCAATGCTGAGGAGCTGTCTCCCATCCCCTGGATGGAGAGTCTAGCACTAGAGGTTCTCATCTCAGGATGAGGGGTTGGCCATTTAAGCTAGTTCTTTTGCATGTTTATTAATATCTTCCTGTGTTTTATCACTCTCTTCCTCTGTATTGGCGACACCCCCGCACACATTTAGGAATTGCAGTTCCAATTCCTGGGTCCAAATCATTAAGGTAAATAGGGAACAATAATCATGATCTGACTGGGCACAGTCAACATGGATTTGCGAATGGGAAATCATGTTTGACCAACTTGGAGTTTTTTGAGGATATTACTCACAAAATTGATAAATGAGAGTTGATGGTCGGAATATACTTGGATTTTCAGAAGGGTTTTGATAAAGTCCCCCACAGGAGGTTGATTTAGCAAACTAATAGGTGGCAATGTACTGGCCTGGATTAAGGATTGGCTAAGAGGCAGAAAACAGAGAGTAGGAATAAACGGGTCATTCTCATTGGCAGGCAGTGACTAGTGGGATACCGCAAGGATCAGTGCTTGGGCCCCAGCTGTTCACAATATGTATCAATGATTTGGATGTTGGGACCAAATGTAATATTTCCAAGTTCACAGATGATACAAAGCTAGGCAGGAATGTGTGTTGTGAGGAAGATGTAAAGTGGCTACAGGAGGATATGGACTGATTTAGTGAGTGGGCAAGAACATGGCAGATGGAATATAATGTGGAAAAATGTGAGGTTATCCACTTTGGTAGGAGATTAGAAAGTGTAATTGTATAAAGGAACCTGGGTGTCCTTGTCCATAAGTCACTGAAAGCTAACATGCAGGTGCAGCAGGGAATTAGGAAGACTAATGGAATGGAACGCAAGAGGATTTGAGTACAGGAGTAGTGAAGTCTTGCTTCAATTGTATAGAAGCTTGGTTAGACCACACCTGGTGTACTGTGTGCAGTTTTGGTCCCCTTACCTCAGAAAGGATATTACTGCCATTGAGGGAGTGCAGTGATGGTTCACCAGACTTGTTCCTGGGATGGAGGGACTGTCTTATGAAGAGGGATTGGGGAAACTGGGCCTGCATTCTCTAGAGTTTCAAAGAATGAGAGGTGATCTCATTGAAGCCTATAAAATACTTAAAATAGACAGGGTAGATGCAGGTAAGATGTTTCCCCTTGTTGGGGAGTCTAGAACCAGGGGACACAATTTCAAAATAAGGGGGAAGCCACTTAGGACTGAGATGGGGAGAAATTTCTTTACTCAGAGGGCTGTGAATCTTTGGAATTCTCTACTCCAGAGGGCCATGGAAGCTCAGTCATTGAGTATGTCTCAGATAGAGATTGATCGATTTCTGATTAACCATAATGTAAAGGGTTATGGGGGCAGTGTGGGTAAAAGGTATTGAAGTGTTCGATCAGCCATGATTGTATTGAAAGGCAGAGCAGGCTCGATGGGCTGAATGGCCTACTCCTGTTCCTATGTTGCTAATAGCAGTCCCAACACTGATCCCTGTGAAATCCCACTACACACCTGAGGAACTAGCTTTAACACCATACTTTCTGTTTTGGAGTCAGTTTATAACCCATTCTGCCACTTGGCCCCTGACTCCACCTCGGTCAGTAGCCCACTCTGCATTTCTGTGATGTGGAAACTTTACAATGGATCAATGCACTGTTCAGATACAGGACATCATCATTCAACACCTTCCCTCTACAGCAACAGTTGTCGGTCCCACCCGGCCAGACGGATAGGGGAATCATGCATCAGCAGTGGCTCAGAGGGAAGCACCTACTTGTCTCTGAGTCAGAGTTTGTGGATTCACGACAATCCCACATCAGTGACTAATCTCCATAATGCAGGCTGACACTCCCCCCCGGAGCCAGTACTGAGGGAGTGCCGCACTGTCAGAGGGTCAGTACTGAGGGAGTGCCGCACTGTCAGAGGGTCAGTACTGAGGGAGTGCTGCACTATCGGAGGGAGATGTATATACTCTAGGATTTGAGCTCTATAATCCAGGCTGACACTCTCCCCGGTGCCAGTACTGAGGGAGCGCTGCACTGTCGAAGGGAGATGTATATACTCTAGGATTTGAGCTGCATAATCCAGGCCGACACTCCCCCCCGGTGCCAGTACTGAGGGAGCGCTGCACTGTCGAAGGGAGATGTATATACTCTAGGATTTGAGCTCTATAATCCAGGCTGATATTCTCCTGGTGCCAGTACTGAGGGAGTGCTGCACTGTCGGAGGTGTACTTAAAATGAAGTGTCCAGCGAGTGCTCAGATGGATGAAGTAGTTCCCAAGGCATTATTGGGAGAAGCAGGCAAATTCTCTGTGGCATCCGGGCCATTGTTTCTCTCTCAATCAACACGATTAAATCTGGGTCATTATCACAACTAACCCTAACCTCGCAGAGGCTGAGCGTCAATTTGCAGACACTTCCTCCTACCTCTCCCTGGACCATGACCCCACCACTGAACATCAAGCCATTGTTCCCAGGACTGTTACTGACTTCATCTCCTCTGGAGATCTTCCTTCCACAGCTTCCAACCTGATAGTCGCCCAACCTCAGACGGCCCGCTTCTACCTCCTACCCATAATCCACAAACAGAACTGTCCCGGCAGACCGATCGTGTTAGCCTGTTCCTGCCCCACGGAACTCATTTCTCGCTATCTTGACTCCTTTCTCTCTCCCCTTGTCCAGTCACTTCCCACCTACATCCGTGATTCCTCTGACACGTTACGTCACATCAACAATTTCCAGTTCCCTGGCCCCAACCGCTTCCTCTTCACCATGGACGTCCAGTCCCTCTACACCTCCATCACGCACCAGGATGGTCTGAGGGCCCTTAGCTTCTTCCTCGAACAGAGGCCCGAACAATCCCCATCCACCACTACTCTCCTCCATCTGGCTGAACTTGTTCTCACGCTGAACAATTTCTCCTTCAACTCCTCTCACTTCCTCCAAATAAAAAGTGTGGCTATGGGTACCCGCATGGGCCCCAGCTATGCCTGTCTCTTTATGGGGTATGTGGAACATTCCTTGTTCCAGTCCTACTCCGGCCCCCTCCCACAACTCTTTCTCTGGTACATCGATGATTACTTCGGTGCCGCTTCATGCTCTCGTCGGGACCTGGAAAAATTTATTAATTTTGCTTCCAATCTCCACCCCTCCATCATTTTCACATGGTCCATCTCTGACACTTCCCTTCCCTTCCTTGACCTCTCTGTCTCAATTTCTGGTGATAGACTGTCCACCAATATCCATTACAAACCCACCGACTCCCACAGCTACTTCGACTACAGCTCCTCACACCCCGCTTCCTGTAAGGACTCCATCCCATTCTCTCAGTTCCTTTGCCTCCGTCGCATCTGTTCCGATGATGCTACCTTCAAAAACAGTTCCTCTGACATGTCTTCCTTCTTCCTTAACCGAGCTTTTCCACCCACGGTAGTTGACAGGGCCCAAAACTGTGTCTGGCCCATCTCCCGCGCATCCGCCCTTATGCCTTCTCCTCCCTCCCAGAACCATGATAGGGTCCCCCTTGCCCTCACTTATCACCCCACCAGCCTCCATATTCAAAGGATCATCCTGCGCCATTTCTGCCAACTCCAGCATGATGCCACCACAATTACATCTTCCCTTCACCCACCCCGCCCCCCCGGCGGCATTCTGCAGGGATCATTCCCTCCGTGATACCCTGGTCCATTCCTCCATCACCCCCTACTCCTCAACCCCCACCTACGGCACCTTCCCATGCAACTGCAGAAGGTGCAACACCTGCCCCTTCACTTCCTCTCTCCTCACCGTCCAAGGGCCCAAACACTCCTTTCAGGTGAAGCAGCATTTCACTTACACTTCCCTCAATTTAGTCTACTGCATTCACTGCTCCCAATGCAGTTTCCTCTACATTGGAGAGACCAGACGCAGACTAGGTGACCGCTTTGCGGAACACCTTCAGTCTGTCCGCAAGCATGACCCGGACCTCCCTGTCACTTGCCATTTTAACACTCCACCCTGCTCTCGTGCCCACATGTCTGTCCTTGACTTGCTGCATTGTTCCAGTGAAGCTCAACGCAAACTGGAGGAACAGCACCTCATCTTCCGACTAGGCACTTTACAGCCTTCCGGACTGAACATTGAGTTCAACAATTTTAGATCTTGAACTCCCTTCTCCATCCCCACCCCCTTTCCGTTTCTTCCCCCTCCTTTTTGTTTTTTCAAAAAATTTTTATAGATTTTTCTTTTCCCACCTATTTCCATTATTTTTAAATGTATTCCACCCATGGTTTATTCCACCCCACCCCCACTAGAGCTACATTGCTTGTCCTGCTCTCCACTCTTAATTAGCGCATTCTTTTAGATAATATCACCACCTTCAACACCTCTTTGTTCTTCTGTCTGTGACATCTTTTGGTTATCTCCTCCTATCACTGCTTGCTTGTCCCAACAACACCACCCCCCCCCCCCACCCCCACCCCCCCCCCCCCCAAACCAGCTTATATTTTGCCCCTTTGCTATTTTTACCTAGTTCTGTCGAAGGGTCATGAGGACTCGAAACGACAACTTTGCTCTTCTCCGCCGATGCTGCCAGACCTGCTGAGTTTTTCCAGGTATTTCTGTTTCTGGTTTTCGTTATCACAATGCTTTTTTGTGGAGTTTATGCTGTGGGAATTGGCTGCCTTTTTCCTATAGTATAGCAGTGTCCAGACTGCCAAAGATCCTGCAGTGGTTTATGAAGTCCTCTTGGACGTTCTGAGATGCTGAAGATTGTGACTGGAAGGCAGCTCTCCCTTTCCCAGTATAGCGTACACCCCTGGTGACCAAAGAGCTGGCAATATTCTTGTACATCCCCCCCACCTCCCCAGCTGAGTCCCCTGGGTGTGTTGCTAGTATGGGGTGCGTACTCACTCAGTCTTGTGCCTGCCCTCTGCCTGCTCCCAGCTCTCTCCGTTAATCTTGGGGGAGTGGGTTGTCCTGACGCTCGCTGTCCTGCCAACATTAATCTGCAAAGGGTTAGGAGGCACACGTGTGACTGGACAAAGTGACACGTCACCCTTGTTAACCCAGCCCCACCAACGTGCTCACTTGAATGGACAACTGGGGAGGAGGGTGGGCAAGCCACGTGGATCTGCTACAGTCTGTGAATGGACTGATGTTTAAGACACAGGAGCAGCAGTAGGACAGTCGGCCTCTCGAACCTGCTGGTCCGACTGTGGCCTTAGCTCCACGTCCCCCCCCCCCCAATACCCTTTGAGTCCCTCGTCAATCTAGAATCCCTTCAAAATGCCTGAAAAATATTCAGTGGCTCAGCTTCCACCGTTCGCTGGGGAAGAGAGTTGCACAGACCCATGACCCTCAGAGAAAAACACGGAAAATAGGCGCAAGTGGAGGTCATCCGGCCCTTCGAGCCTGCTCCACCATTCAATATGATCGTGGCTGATCCTCTATCGCAACGCCGTACTCCCGCTCTCTCCCCGCCCCCTTAACACTGTTAGAGTCCAGAAACCTATCTATATCCTTCTTAAATATATATTCAGGGACTTGTCCTCCACATCCTCTGTGGTAGAGAATTCCACAGGTTCACCAGCCTCTGAGTGAAGAAGTTTCTCCTCATCTCAGTCCTAAATGCTCTACCCCGTATCCTCAGACTGTGACCCTTTGTTCTAGACCCCCCCCCAGCCAGAGGAAACATCCTCCCTGTGTCCAGTCTGTCCATCCCTGTGTCCAGTCTGTCCATCCTTGCATCCAGTCACTCCATCCCTGCGTCCAGTCTGTCCATCCCTGTGCCCAGTATCTCCATCCCTGTGTCCAGTCTGTCCATCCTTGCATTCAGTCTGTCCATCCCTGTGTCCAGTATCTCCATCCCTGTGTCCAGTCTGTCCATCCCTGTGTCCAGTCTGTCCATCCCTGCATCCAGTCTGTCCATCCCTGCGTCCAGTCTGTCCATCCCTGTGTCCAGTCTGTCCATCCCTGCGTCCAGTCTGTCCATCCCTGTGTCCAGTCTGTCCATCCCTGCGTCCAGTCTGTCCATCCCTGTGTCCAGTCTGTCCATCCCTGCGTCCAGTCTGTCCATCCCTGCATCCAGTCCGTCCATCCCTGTGTCCAGTCTGTCCATCCCTGCATCCAGTCACTCCATCCCTGCGTCCAGTCTCTCCATCCCTGCGTCCAGTCTGTCCATCCCTGCGTCCAGTCTGTCCGTCCCTGCATCCAGTCACTCCATCCCTGCGTCCAGTCTCTCCATCCCTGCGTCCAGTCTGTCCGTCCCTGCGTCCAGTCTGTCCGTCCCTGCGTCCAGTCTGTCCGTCCCTGCGTCCAGTCTGTCCGTCCCTGCGTCCAGTCTGTCCGTCTCTGCGTCCAGTCTGTCCGTCCCTGCGTCCAGTCTCTCCGTCCCTGCGTCCAGTCTCTCCGTCCCTGCGTCCAGTCTCTCCGTCCCTGCGTCCAGTCTCTCCGTCCCTGCGTCCAGTCTGTCCGTCCCTGCGTCCAGTCTCTCCGTCCCTGCGTCCAGTCTGTCCGTCTCTGCGTCCAGTCTCTCCGTCCCTGCGTCCAGTCTCTCCGTCCCTGCGTCCAGTCTCTCCGTCCCTGCGTCCAGTCTCTCCGTCCCTGCGTCCAGTCTCTCCGTCCCTGCGTCCAGTCTCTCCATCCCTGCATCCAGTCTCTCCATCCCTGTCAGAATTTTATACCTTTCAAAATTACCTCCTCACCTCTGTCTTATTTTTAAGCCGCGTCTCCACGTTCTCGCCTCTACCCCACAAGGGGGAAAACGTCCCCTCAACACCCAGCCCGTCAAGCCCCCTCAGCATCTCATATGTTTCAATAAGATCCCAGCTAGCGCCTGTCCCCCTCCCCGCTACCTTCACATGGGGGGGATCCCAGCTAACGCCTGTCCCCCTCCCCGCTACCTTCACATGGGGGGATCCCAGCTAGCGCCTGTCCCCCTCCCCGCTACCTTCACATGGGGGGATCCCAGCTAGCGCCTGTCCCCCTCCCCGCTACCTTCACATGGGGGGGATCCCAGCTAACGCCTGTCCCCCTCCCCGCTACCTTCACATGGGGGGATCCCAGCTAGCGCCTGTCCCCCTCCCCGCTACCTTCACATGGGGGGATCCCAGCTAGCGCCTGTCCCCCTCCCCGCTACCTTCACATGGGGGGATCCCAGCTAAAGCCTGTCCCCCTTCCCGCTACCTTCACATGGGGGGATCCCAGGTAGCGCCTGTCCCCCTCCCCGCTACCTTCACATGGGGGGGATCCCAGCTAGCGCCTGCCCCCCTCCCCGCTACCTTCACATGGGGGGATCCCAGCTAGCGCCTGCCCCCCTCCCCGCTACCTTCACATGGGGGGATCCCAGCTAGCGCCTGTCCCCCTTCCTGCTACCTTCACATGGGGGGATCCCAGGTAGCGCCTGTCCCCCTCCCCGCTACCTTCACATGGGGGGATCCCAGCTAGCGCCTATCCCCCTCCCCGCTACCTTCACATGGGGGGATCCCAGCTAGCGCCTATCCCCCTCCCCGCTACCTTCACATGGGGGGGATCCCAGCTAGCGCCTGCCCCCCTCCCCGCTACCTTCACATGGGGGGATCCCAGCTAGCGCCTGTCCCCCTCCCCGCTACCTTCACATGGGGGGATCCCAGCTAGCGTCTGTCCCCTCCCCGCTACCTTCACATGGGGGGGATCCCAGCTAGCGCCTGTCCCCCTCCCCGCTACCTTCACATGGGGGGATCCCAGCTAGCGCCTGCCCCCCTCCCCGCTACCTTCACATGGGGGGATCCCAGCTAAAGCCTGTCCCCCTCCCCGCTACCTTCACATGGGGGGATCCCAGCTAGCGCCTGTCCCCCTCCCCGCTACCTTCACATGGGGGGATCCCAGCTAGCGCCTGTCCCCCTCCCCGCTACCTTCACATGGGGGATCCAGGCTAGCGCTGTCCCCTCCCCGCTACCTTCACATGGGGGGGATCCCAGCTAGCGCCTGTCCCCCTCCCCGCTACCTTCACATGGGGGGATCCCAGCTAGCGCCTGTCCCCCTCCCCGCTACCTTCACATGGGGGGATCCCAGCTAGCGCCTATCCCCCTCCCCGCTACCTTCACATGGGGGGATCCCAGCTAGCGCCTGTCCCCCTCCCCGCTACCTTCACATGGGGGGATCCCAGGTAGCGCCTGTCCCCCTCCCCGCTACCTTCACATGGGGGGATCCCAGCTAGCGCCTGTCCCCTCCCCGCTACCTTCACATGGGGGGATCCCAGCTAACGCCTGTCCCCCTCCCCGCTACCCTTCACATGGGGGGGATCCCAGCTAACGCCTGTCCCCCTCCCCCGCTACCTTCACATGGGGGGATCCCAGCTAGCGCCTGTCCCCCTCCCCGCTACCTTCACATGGGGGGGATCCCAGCTAGCGCCTGTCCCCCTCCCCGCTACCTTCACATGGGGGGATCCCAGCTAACGCCTGTCCCCTCCCCGCTACCTTCACATGGGGGGATCCCAGCTAGCGCCTGTCCCCTCCCCGCTACCTTCACATGGGGGGGATCCCAGCTAACGCCTGTCCCCCTCCCCGCTACCTTCACATGGGGGGGATCCCAGCTAACGCCTGTCCCCCTCCCCGCTACCTTCACATGGGGGATCCCAGCTAACGCCTGTCCCCC